>NC_057809.1:31356341-31482986 GCF_018294505.1 Triticum aestivum
ATTGATTTGCGCCTCAAATTGCTAACACTTGTTATGACACATGACTTTAGTTATGTGTACCACTAATAAAGTTATAGTAGGGGGCAAGGCGGCAACCATGGAAATGCATTGGAAATGTTGAAGACGCACTTGAGTTGTAAAACGTATTGAAATAATTTTGAATTGTACTAAAATTAAGTAAAACACATTCCCAAATTAATTGAAAACATTATGTCATGAAATTCAAAATCAAACATTTTAACGGTTTTTCTAAATTTTCTTCAAGAAAATTAATTTCTGATAATTTGAAACTTTAGTCATTATTTCAATTGTAGACTTGTATGTACTTCCTACGTATATGGTATTCTCTTCAAATACCAAAAGATACAATATTGTATTCAAATAAATGAGAGTATACCGCATAAATGCCGAAGCAAATGCAAAAGGTTTAGAAAAAAAATCACATCCAATCATTGACATCGACTTACTAACTGGATGATGTGGAAGTAGGATTGATTTTTCGGTTTTGAAGATTGGATATTTCTGATCTCAGTTCAGCATCACTAATATTTTTCTTGCTTGGTGGAAGCATATTTATATGTCTTTGGTTGATCTTGTCATCTTGATTCACACAATTGAGATCACTAACAAGGAATGTCATGCAACAACATAATGGCAAACCAACAAAAAGATCACACTAGGTGACATCTATCATGCACCGCTAACAAGGCAACTCTCTTCTGCTTAATTAATAGATGAGGCAAATCTTTTGCCTCCATTTAAAATATATGTTGCTTGGCTTCGGAGCATCATCCATGGTCGTCTTCATGTTGATGATTTGGGCTAGATCAATAAAACGATCTTCTTGACCACCACCAACACCCCCCTTCCAAAGTTGCATCCATTGCTGCAAGTAGATCGAAGTGTTGAACAAGTAATCAACGGGATGAATGGAAATTCAATGCCAGAAATTATTTTGTTCCACATCTTTCAAAGGGTCCACAACTAAGCTACAAGGGTGATCCATTCCTAAACTAACCCGGTTGCAATGCATAGGAAGAACATATTATCCGCATAAGAGGAAGTTCACACACAAACCATTCCTTGGACCCTCCTCTTATGCACTTAAAGTCTAGAAGGAAGCTTGTCTATCATGAGTTGCCACATAAAGATCTTGATCTTCAATGGAATTTTGACTCCCAAAACTCTTCATGATATCAATGGCCTCCCCAAAAACTGTTCATGATATCAATGGCCTCCCTTATTGTGATCATATTCTACTTAAAGCCCTAGAATTCACAATACACCAAATGACGATGCCCTCCCCCGGATTAAGCTGGTAAGCGCTCATTTCTAACAATAGTGCAACCCATCTATGATAATCCTCCTCCTCAAAGTTAGTGTTAAGGAACCTTCCAACATCCATTCTGAAAGTCTATTGAAGTCGTTAGTCAAGGTGAACACACTTACTAAACAAGGTAAGGAATTTTTTGGCACGACACTAATAAGGAAATCCTATAAGGGGTTATGCACTAATGTTAGTTATGATATTTTGCAAAAAGGTCCCTAGCAATATCTTGAAAGAATTCCTTATTTAACACTATTTTAAATTCTGTTTCCCTATTTAACACTGGAAAAATGTTTCTTCTCTATCTAACACCAACTTTAAATTTTGTTCCCAATGTAACACTTTCGTCCATTTTTTGACCTAACGGTGTTAAATGGAATGTGAAAGGACAAGTTTACCCTTGGTTCTGGCTACAAAAACTCCTCCAAGCAAGGTGGTGGGGGTGGCTCAAAATAGCGTACGTGGTTTGTGTCCCATTTGTACACATCCAGTCACCAAGTTGTAGTTATACGTACGTGGTTCGTGTCCTAGGCTGCTGCTATATATACATATACTTTGTAAGACAGTGGATTGAAGCAATAAAGTAAAATCACCACTCAGGATACGTACGCGTGACAATCAGCCGAAGTCTCCTACGCGTGTGTGCGTTTGAGTATCCAGCCAAAGGTTATAGTGTACATACATGTTTATTTTCTATTTTTTGTTGTACGTACGTCGGTACGTGCTTGGAGATCACTAGATCAGTGAGCTAAGGCCAACTTTACATTCTAGTGCATCGGGCTTCGTAAGGTGAGTCGCGACGCAAAGTATATCGTCGGGTTGAGCCGACTTGGGACAGAAACCAAGACAATCAACGTTGCTTCACTTAGTCGTCGTTCGACAGTGTCGCCGTAAAGTACTTGATGGCAGGTCTGGCCCAACAACGACCAAGGCGCAGCGGACGGGAGTGGATGAGTGTTGAGCGAGCCCGTGATTGAGTGTTGGTTTTAGAATGCCGGATCGATTCACCCAAGCAGTACGTGCATTGCTAGCTCAAAAATACATGCAGCTTGATTAACTTTTTCCTAGAAGCAGAACGTGCTCATTTCTTGCCGCGTATGTACGAACGTACTTGAGCGTTGAATCTTGCTTGTGCTAGCTTGGCGAATAGAACGAACATCTCAAAGAAAATGGTTGAATAGATGTTCAAGGGCAGAATTGTCATTTCATGTGCCATTTAACACTGTTTGCACAAAAAATGGATGGAAGTGTTATATTGGGAATAAAATTTAAAGGTTATGTTAGATAGGGAAGAATTATTTTTTTAATGTCAAATAGGGAATAAAGTTTTTAGACAGTGTTAAATAAGGAATTCTCTCCAATATCTTTGGCGGTGTTGTTTGTGAGTCGTCTATCCAATAAAATAACCTTCGTGAGGCATTTCTTCCAACACTTATGATCACTGCCCTCCCCACAACCTATAGGTCGGTGTCAATATCAACCCATCGCCACCAGGCTCCGTCTGTCCATGTGCCACCAGGACCATATGCCCATGTGTGCACCGCATAGCTGGTCTAGCTCACAACGCGAGAGTAATTCTAAGATATTACAATGATTGTGGTTGTTTCTTGATTCTGCATATGCTCACAACTCGGAACATTCTAATAAAGATTTACAGATTAAGGGTAACTTTGTGATACTATAACATATTATATGCAGGTTTAGAACGCCGTATTAGGAAAGCACACTATTCATGCTTTTTCTGCTATGAATGACAAAGAAACTGATAATGCTAGCGACATGCAACTTGTAGGGATCTCAAACATTCTAGAGCTTTCTATTTATTTACACCTCAAGTAATCAAGTATATAACCTCTAGATATATTTATCAAGATATATGTTAATTACTTTACTTTAGGTCTCCTTACAAGGCATTTAAATATATACTAAAGTATATGTGAACACATAAGTGACACAAATTAATCTAGAGAATAATGTGATTTTGGAATTATTATTTTGCTTTGACCTTAGAGAAGCATTTGAATAAAAGGTTTTTCTCCATAGGAAACAATGTCTCAAACACACTCGGCACAAAATATTGTTGTTCAATTTAATGCATGTATATTTGTAATTGGGAAATTAGAATTGTATTTCGAGTACGGTATACCTTGATATTTAATAGTGATATATGTTGCCATTTTTGGTAATGCAATACATGCTAATAACAAGCAATCCTGATAAAAAAGCTAAAAGTGTTTAGTATAAATAAGATATAACGTTTTGTATTAAGTGACTTTAGACGTGTTTGGCTGGCCGAAGTGGTACTTCGTGGATTTTTTCGGTGCACTTAGCTTTTTAAATATGTTACCTTGGGGTTCTTTACAAGCTTTTGAATTGCCTTAACACAATTTGTATGTTTTTTTTTCAACTTCAGCTTGAACTTTCTGTAAAGTGTGATAGGGATACATCCCAATTTACAAGCTAGTGACCTGATGGTAGATCTCTTATTGAGTGGGATTATAGGGATTTGATCTAAATTGGTATCTTTAATCTTTCTTCGACATCTTCCTTTTTCTGATTTGAATATCCACCTTCAAACCATGTGCAATTTGCTTCATTGACTTTTGTTGAATTCTTTGTATACTTCTGACATTCGACTGAATTTTTTTGCAATGTCTTTCTTATCATTTTTCTTGAACTTGCCACCTCTGCCCATACGCGATGCATACGATGCCACATAAGCAGCATATTTTTGCTGGCCATTGAGGGTTTTCCTTTTTCTAAATGTTGGCTCAACACCTACAACAAGAAGTATAGAAATAAAAATATTAATATTTGCTTGCAAAATTTACTGCAAATATTGTAAACTTGCAAAATACTGCACCAAGAAATATAGTACTCCACTCAAAATGGAGTAAACTCGCAAGAGGAGTACTCAATTTTGCAAAATTTGCAAAATTTACTGCAAATATTGTAAATTTGCAAGTATTGTAAACTTTGCATAATACTCTGAATACTCCAAAATGGAGTATTATGGAGTAATTGTTGTTGGAAGTATGCCCTAGAGACAATAATATTGTATTATTATACGAAATATGTATTTGGCAACCCTGTGCCCGATTGCAAAACTGCCACACCACTCGGTGTCCCTTCGATCGGCATCGCACGCATAAGTCTTCCTCCCGTATTCCTCCCCCGCACCAAGTCCCCAGCCAACGGTGTCTTCCTCTGATTCCTCCTCCCTGCCGCCAAGTCCGAGCCCGCCTCGCCACATCCTCCTCCGGCGAGCCGCCGACGGCAAGCCAAACCGCATCCAGCGCCGTCAGATCTGGCAGCCGCTCGATCTGCATCTCCGTTCACGACTCCTTTGCCCGAGCGCCCAGGCATGGCGCCGCGAGCACGCACCCCTCGAGCACCAGCGCCTCCTCAAGTCACCGCCATAGCCTGCTACTCCGGCGAGCAGCTCCTTCCACGGCCAACACTCGCCATAGGCTCCGGCGAGCGCCGACTTCAAGATAGGACACTTTGCATCGATCTCCTTCATCTTTGAACAATAAATTGCGTGCTCAACTAAAATGGATTCGCAATGAAGAGATCTACGAATTTCATGTTGAAGTCCACACGATTCGTAGCCTAAATCAACAAGTATGATGGATAATTGGGAGTTCTTTGTTTCAGTTTTCAGTTTTCAGTTTTCAGTTTTCAGATACATGTTTCGTTGGTTGGAGGTTGAAGACAACATTTTCTGTGGGCTTCAGAGAGAGAAGAGAGTTGGACTGGGCTCAATGCTGGGTAGAGGCCCAGTTAGGAAAACTTAATGTTGGCTAAAGAAACATGTTCTGTGGGTTTTTTAGCTTCATTGATGCATCATTTGTACTACATTTTAAGACCTACCAACTTACGTATAAATATCATGCTCACTTTGACCGAAGAAAGATTGATGTAGAAATATACTCTCGGTAACTTTTATGTAAATATCATGATAATTTATATACAATTGATCTGATAATTTACGTACAAACATCATGATAAATTTGACATAGAAAATTATTATTGAAAACAAACCCCTGTAACTCTATGCAAATAGCACGGTAATAATACACACTGTAGATATGATAACTTGCGCAAAAACACCGTGGTAATTTTGAACCAGGGAAAAAAGTTATTAGAAACATACCCCGCAGACCTGATAATTTTAACCGCAAACATCATGGTAATTTTGACCCGAGAAAAAAAGTGGTTGAAAAACATAACCACGTTAACTTATGTGTAAATAAGATGATAATTTACGCTCCGCGGACTTGATAACATACATACAAACACCACAATAACTTTGACCCCAAGGGGTGTATTACAAATGTGCCACTGGTAATCTCTATGTAAATAACGTGGTAATAAAAGCACCACTTAACTGATAACTTACATACAAAACATGATGATAACTTTCTGACTCGGAGAACTTTTTATTGAAAACATATGCTCGCCAATTTATGTGTAAATAGTATGGTAATATATGTGTCACATCCCCGATAATTTACATACAGAACACTGCTGTTTCATTGACCAAACAGGAAAAAGTTGTTTAAAAACACACCCTTGGTAACTTATGTGAAAATAGCATGGTAATATACGAATAAGCACCGCGGTAACATTTTTTGCGAAGGGCAAAAGTTGTTGAAAAACATACACTCGGTAACTTTGTGTGTAAGTGCCATGATAATATACGAACTGCAGATTTGATAACTTGGGTATAAATACCACGGTAACATTGACCAAAAGGGGGAAAGGTGGCTGAAAAACATACCCTTGGTAAATTGTGTGCGAATAACATGTTAATACACAAACCGAAGAACTGATAATTTATGTACAAACACTGTGGTAATTTTTTCGGGGAAACACCGCGTTAATTTTTGACCTATGAGAAAAAATTATTGGAAAATTTACCCTAGTAACTTATGTGAAAATTGCATGATAATAGACGAAGTGAAACTTGATTACTATATAAACATCGCGGTAATTTGAAACATGGGATGTAGTATGTCAAAACTTCATGTTTTTTTGTCCTCTTTTTGTATGCTATCAGGCTTCCTCTGAAAACCATAACGTACACTCAAAACGGCATGGTAACTTTCACGAAGGGGAAGGGTGTTGTTCAAACATACCCCCCCCCCCCCCCCGGCGCACACTTTAAATTTTGTGCATTGTAGTTACCGACCTTCTCATGATATAGTTACCAGCTTTATCATGTCATTTTTATAACCAGGGGTGTTAATGTTTGAAGTTATCAGCATGCACATGTCATAGTTATCATGCTGCTCGGCCAAAGTTATCAAGCCTAAAAATAAGCTTTTCGTTGACATGGTAGAAAGAAGAAGGGTTCAAATTCCGTCGTTTGCATACTATGGACAACAACTTAAGATGGGTGAGTTGGTTATTAGTCATAGTGGGCACGCATTAGACTTGAGTTCAAGTCCTCTTTTAAGCACTTTATTATTTCTTTTTCTTCCCACCTAAATTAACTAGCATAAAATTGGGAGAGAGAAAAAAACGTTTTGAAAATAAAAATCGGAAGGAAAAAAAATCGGTGGAAGCCTCCTACGATTGAGCCGAGTTCAAACGCTCGTTCGATCGAGCGGAACGAGCCCTTCTATATGAGTTTTATCTATAAGGATTGATGGTGTGGTAGTTTTGCTATTCACCACACGTGTGCCAAATATGACAGTCCATTATTATATTTCTATATTCATAACTAAGAGTTTATATTCCATGCTATAACTGCCATGATCCTGGAATATGCGATTTAGTGAAAAATTCATATGCACGTGTGGAATGATAAACGATAAAATAAGATTCATAGTCTCATCTCTAAGACTAGCTCAAGTGTTGTTGGTGATCACGTTTTTCCGGATCTTAGGACATCGTTAAGTTTAACGATAGTCCTAAAAGAACATTGAGGTTTGGCGACTACCCGCCCGTTCCCCGCGTCGCTTTGCCCTCCTCTCCGCCCAGAACTCAATTGATATCTATTGATGCTGCCTACGTCGGTTACTAGCCACGGCGGAGGTGCGAGTTCCTACGCATGCTCGCATGTCCGTGCGTCATTGAAGTTCATCTGCGAGCGCGGCCTCGAGAGGCGCCACACCGCTGCGTCGTACACGCGGGCGGCCTCGTGCACGGTCTTGAAGTCCCGTGACCGAGACACATGCCACCGGAGCGGATCTCCGTGTAGAACGTGCTGGAGGGGCGAACGCGGACGCCGCTGTAGCCGGAGCTGCTCCAGACGCACGATGGCATGTGGGCAGCAGGGGAGTCGTCGGCGGGGAGAAGGCATCAGGAGAAGGACGCGGTGCCGGCAGCGGGGCATGAGATGTGAGGAAGAAGAGGGCGGCGGGGCGCTTGAGTGTGCGGTTGGCCAGTTCAGACGCGCGGGTTTTATAGACCGCGTCGGGCCGCTTTTTCGCGCGCGTGTTTTTTTTTTGCCGCGCGCCAAAATCTCTCGCGCCAGCTGGAGCGCGCGAAACCGCTTTGCACGCGCTAAAACACAAATTTCCCTCACGCGCCCAATATTTATAGGGGCTGTTGGAGATGCTCTAATGAACTAAATAGTCTACGTTCCTGCAATGCAATGGCGGTTTCTTGAAATCAAGCTGAGGGGGAATGACACAGACATTACATTAGTGAGAACTGCGAGCAACTTTTTTTTTTAGGTAGCACACTTGTTTTTGAGAAGTAACCACATTTCATTAAACACGAAGGAAACCATACAATACATACAGAGAAACTAATGTCAAGAAGTTATGCACAAAGGTACCTGTAAAAGGAAAATACACATTCTGAACATCAGATCCCCTTGTACCTTGCCGGACTGTCACCACTCGGCCACCATCGTCGCGGTAGCGCCGCTGGAGGCAGAGTGGATCATCCTTCAAAGCCAGATCAGGAGGAGCACCATCATGTACCATGTTTTTTTAGCCGATTAAACAATACGTCGCAAACAACAAGATCGAGTTGTTGTGGCACGTCGGCCAGGGATCTTCCCCATGTCCACCTGATCCCTGCACCGCTGTCTTCACATGATGTAGTCGAGGAAGAAGAGCGCCGCCTCCAACCTGCATCCGCTCACCCAACTTAAGGCCATCAAATTTATGTGCAGAGGTCGACCACGCCGCTGTCAGGAATGACAGACGCCAACCACCAGAACCTAGGTTCACCGGAATCGTAGACCGACGAGACGGCTGAGTCGACTGCTCCCCAACATCACCGATTGATTGGAGAACCACGAATTTGGAGAAAGAACATCGGCAATTTATTCCGACGCGGCATCGTCCTCTCCACTAAAACAATGCCTCCAGGAAACACTAATCCTACCATAACTACATGTCGGATTCAAAACGTCGGGGTCCCCTCCCCCTCCCGTCACTGGAGTGGCAGACTCACCGGCCTCACCGACAGAGGGAGGGGACAAAGCTTTTCGCCTCTCAGATCGACACAAGAGCAGTTGGGAGTGAAGTGGTTTTCCTCCATTTGAGGTAAGCACACTTGGGCATATCCTGACTTGCTTGATCCACTTTGCGGTAGTATAGTAGTTTTAGAGCATCTCTGGCAGATCCGGTAACCCACGTCTCGTAAAATTCTTTTATGGGCGCCTATAAAAAAATTACGATACCGCGGGGCCTCCGGCGGAACATGTCCTGTACACTTTTTGCACGACCAATTTAGAGGATCTGTTCCGCGCCGTAGGCCTCGCAGTACCGCAAAAAAACCATTAGACAAATATTGACAAGTGCTTGCATATTGATGCATGAAATTTATATATACATCATCAGTAGTTCATCATGACATTAGCTCATCACATCCAAAATCATGCGCAACATGATCGAGGAGGACGTGGCCGACCGAAGGCAGAGGAAGAGCACGGCCTCTTGTCGCGACCACGTTCTTCCTCGGTGGCCTTGCCCGTGCACCAGCCGGGCCGGTGGTGACGGTTTTTCTTCCACGCGTCGGCAGCCGCGATGGGACGATCCGGAGCAGGGGCGGTAGGAGGTGGTGTCGTGTCGGCTACACCCCCTTGAAAGAGGTGATTGCCCTGCCGCTTCCTCTTGCTGCCGCCGGAGGAAGATGTGGGGGCGGCGCCGACATGCACGACCGAGGGAGGCGCGGGAGGACAGAGCAGCGACACATGAAATGCGGCCCCCGAGGGCTGCTGGTACTCCAGAGGGAAGGATGGCGGCGTGGCGAGGTGGCGGCGATATCGAAGGCGACGACGCGTGGAGCCGGATCGGGGTGGAAGTTGCCTTCGAGCCAAGGATAGGGCAATCGGCAAAAACAGGGCCATGTGCATATGGCGGAAACGACCATGACTATGCAGGATCCCAAAAAAATACGGATGGCCGATTTTACAGGATGTGATTGAGCCGGAAAAAAGACAGCTCGTCATCTAAATCGACAGTTATTTACGGGATGGACTTTTTTGCAGGGTATGCAAGAGATGCTCTTACATGGGTTGGCCCGGCGAGATGGATGGTGTGTGTCACTCACGTCGGAGTGTATAATAGTTTGGGATTTCTTTGTTTCAACTGCCCACACCACGCACGCAAACCGTCCGTCCCTATCCACTTCTCCTCGTTGGGCGCCAGTGGTTAGAGTCCACCCCTGCCATGGTGCCTCTGGATGGTGGTCTCGGCATTGTTGCGGTAATTATGCATTTCTGGGATACCATTAGTAGGAACTGATTGCATCTAGATCACCTAAAAAGCATGAACAGAGAAGGTTAAGGGAATCTTTACATGTCACGGCAGTGGACATAATCGCCTGCTCGATGCAGGCGTGATGCAGGGGTGATGTAGTTGAGGTAGCAGTCCTCCTCAACATCCTGATGCCCTCAGGACGCCACCGGCACTGCCCGGGGACAGCAGCGGCGGCTGGAGAAGGTCTTCCCGTCACTGCAGCGCTCCCCCCGATCGGATGGGGTGAGAGAATATCGGGAGGGGAGTGAAACCGTACGAAAATTGTGATTGCGCAGGCTGCCAACCCTTTCCCGTACCCCCTTTTATGTAGCGCTGGCGACAGGGGACCTAAACCATCAGTTGGTTTGGGTGCCCCCGATCAGGGCGCCTTAGTTGGGAGAAAAAGCCCACGTACGTTGGTGCGTGGGGCCTTTTTCTTTAACGTTATCTTTCCCTTTTTTCTGTTAGACTAATAGATCTAACTGGCCTGTTAAGCCGTCAGATCAAAACCAACATTCTCCCCCTTGATCGTTAGGCTTAACTTCATTCGATCATTCTACATAGGAATGATGTACCAAAGTGAGGTGTTACAACAGCTCGAAACGCCATGGAACCTCAACACTTACAGCACACCCGCCTATTTCGAAATGGAAAATATTTTGCTAATTAGGGAGTGGTTCATTTTAATGGTCCTCTTATTCGAGAATCATAAGGCTTCCAGTAGTCCCATGCCGGCAACATGCTCACGAAAAATACTGGGTGGTAAGCCTTTTTTTAGCGGATCCGCGAGCATATGCTTCGTTCTTATGTGTTTAACATCAACTGTTTGAACCTGGATTCTATCTTTCACAACACGATACTTTATGTCAATGTGTCTCGCAGCATTACTTGACCTGTTGTTACTCGTATAGAAAACTGCTGGTTCATTATCGCAGTACAGTAAAATTGGTTTAGATATGCTGTCAACCACTTTAAGTCCGGGAATAAAATTCTTTAGCCATACAGCCTGCCTGGTGGCCTCATAACATGCTACAAATTCTGCTTGTATCGTAGATCCAGCAGTTAAGGTTTGTTTGGAGCTTTTCCACGATATAGCTCCTCCCGCAAGTGCGAATATATAACCTGACGTGGATCTCTTACTATCCACACACCCGGCAAAATCAGAGTCTGAATAACCAACAATTTCTAGGTTATCAGTTCTTTTATATGTAAGCATGAAATCCTTAGTTCCTTGAATATAACGCAAGACTTTCTTTGCGGCCTTCCAGTGGTCCGGTCCTGGATTTGATTGGTATCTGCCAAGCATCCCGGTTACAAAACATAAATCTGGGCGTGTACACACTTGAGCATACATGATGCTTCCGACAGCTGAAGCATAAGGAACCGACTTCATCTGATCAGTTTCACATTGGTTCCTCGGACATTGAAATGTCCCAAACTTATCGCCCTTGACTATAGGAGCAGGTGAGGGTGAGCACTTATGCATATTGAATTTTTTCAGTACTCTCTCAAAGTATGCCTTTTGAGATAGTCCTAACGTTCCTCTGGACCTATCTCGATGAATCTCGATGCCGAGGACATACGAGGCTTCACCAAGATCTTTCATATCAAAACTGGATGACAGAAAATTCTTGGTCTCATGCAGCATATCCTTATCGCTACATGCCAACAATATGTCATCAACGTATAGGACTAAAAATGTGAACCTACTGCCTTTAAACTTAACGTATATGCAGTTGTCCACAACATTTTCGGTGAAACCAAAAGTTTTGATAATTGTATCAAACTTGAGGTACCACTCTCTTGAAGCTTGCTTCAAGCCATAAATCGATTTCTTTAGACGACATGCCAAATGTTCCTTCCCTTCCACAACAAAGCCTTCTAGCTGAGCCATGTAAACGTTTTCTTTTAAGTCACCATTTAGAAATGCCGTTTTAACATCCATTTGGTGTAGTTCTAGGTCGTAATGAGCTACTAAAGCCATTATGATTCTGAAAGAATCCTTGGTTGACACAGGAGAGAAGGTTTGCTTATAATCAATGCCTTCTCTCTGTGTATACCCTTTTGCCACTAGCCTTGCTTTGAACCGTTCGACATTCCCTTTGGA
Organism: Triticum aestivum; assembly: GCF_018294505.1. Taxonomy (NCBI): domain Eukaryota; kingdom Viridiplantae; phylum Streptophyta; class Magnoliopsida; order Poales; family Poaceae; genus Triticum; species Triticum aestivum. The sequence continues at coordinate 31,368,481 of NC_057809.1, forward strand.
ATCATACTTGGTTTTGTAGACACACTTGCAGCCTACTTTCTTAGCTCCATCGGGAACTTCTACTAAGTCCCATACATCGTTTGAGCCCATAGATTTCAACTCGTCTTCCATGGCAACCAACCATTTGGACGAATTTTCGCTTTTAATGGCCTCCTTATAAGAGGTTGGATCCTCCACCTTTCCCAGATCATTCATATCCTCAATCATGAAAGTGATATAGTCGTCTGATATGGCTTTCTTCCTCTCACGCCGTGGTCTACCCACAGGAGGAGGTGGTGGTGGTACATCATCATTTTGTGAATCATTATTTTCCTGGTGGTCCTCATTTGTGTCTGGATTTTCATTATTAGTCTCCGGATCACCATTTGACTGAGAAACTGAACCATGAGATTCAGGATCATCAGTTGTCACATTTCTTCGTATTGGAAAAACAATCTCTTGGATAATCGGGGATGGTGCACAAACCCGCTTCTCCTCAAGATCGATCTCCCTTAACTTACTGACCTTATTATCCTCAAAAAATACCGCTTGTCTAGTCTCCACAAACTTGGTGGTATGACTTGGACAATAAAAAGATATCCCTTTCCCCTATGAGGGTATCCAACGAAGAAACAACTAACTGTTTTTGGATCCAATTTCTTAAGTTGTGGATTGAAAACTTTAGCTTCAGCAGGGCAACCCCACACTCGTAAGTAATTCAAGCTCGGTTTCTTTCCCGCCCACATCTCGTAAGGTGTGTCCGGTGCTGACTTAGTTGGAGCAAGATTTAGTATGTGTGCAGCTGTCTTTAATGCCTCTATCCAAAGGCTTACTGGTAAACTCGAGTGATTAAGCATGCTTCGCACCATATCCATAAGGGTGCGGTTGCGACGCTCGGCCACACCATTTTGTTGTGGTTCACCAGGCATTGAGTATTGAGCAATGATTCCATTTTCAGATAAGAACTTGGCAAAAGGTCCAGGAATCTGCCCATAAGGAGCATGCCTACCATAATACTCTCCCCCGCGATCAGACCGTACAACTTTGATGTTCGCGTTCAGTTGATTTTCAACCTCCGCTTTATAGACTTTGAATTTCTCCAAAGCTTTCGATCGGTCACGTACGGGATAAATATATCCATAGCGGGAAAAGTCGTCTATGAATGTAATGAATGAATCAAAACCATCTACAGACTTAACATTAAGGGGTCCACATATGTCGGTGTGAATTAATTCTAAAACCCCTGTGGCTCTTACTGCTCCTTTCTTAATTGTTTTTGTGAATTTTCCTTTAATGCAGTCGACACATTTGTCTGCATCTGAGAAGTCTAATGGGAGGAGTATTTCATTTTTAACTAAGCATTCCATTCTCCCCCTCGAAATGTGGCCCAAACGACAATGCCACAATTTCGAAGAATTACTAACTCCTTTCCATTTCTTCTCAACATTAATTTCATCACTCACATGCATAACTAAATCATTATTAAGAGATAACATGTATAGTTGGCCTCGTCTAACACCGATGCCTACATTCTTATTACATTTGATCAAAGCAAATTGTTTCTTGCCAAAATGGCACTCATACATATCATCATCTAAACGAGAAACTGAAATCAAATTCCTACTTAAGGTAGGCACATAAATAACATTATTCAATCTAAGAGTGTGGCCAGTGTGTAGCTCCAACGTGAGAGATCCCACAGCTTCAACATCGGCCTCAACTCCGTTCGCAACCTTAAGCTTTCTTGTTCCTCCTCTTATAGTTTGGATCGTATCGAATCCCTGCATAGAGTTAGCAACGTGAGTGGTTCCCCTGAATCAATCCACCATGACTTTATAGAAAAATCGACATAAAAAGATTCATCTACAAAAGTAATTTCATCAATACCTCTTTTGTTCATCCATTTTAGAAAGCCTTGGGCAGTCCCCTTGATAGTGTCCCTCCTCTTTGTAGAAGTTACAAGCATTTTCTCCAGCAGTGGAGCTGCTAGGAGCAGAAGAAGAACTGCCGGCTTCTTTACCCTTGAATGCCTTAGGGTTGAATGGCTTAGTGCCTTCTTTCTTGACTTGCTTTTTCTGAGGCTTGGGAAAACCTTGCCCGTCATGCTTTCTCTTGTTAGAGCCAACATGAAAAACATGGTCTTTCTCCTGCCTCATGATCCTCTCTTCCTCCTGGACGATCCTTGCGGTCATCTCAGAGAGTGGCCATTTTTCCTTTAGAGAGTTATAGTTGACCTTAAATTGTTCAAACTCTTCTGGAAGAGACTCAAGAATAATTATGACAAGAAGGGCTTCACTTAAAGAACACTCCAAAGCCTTAAGTTTGGTGTAAGCATTTACCACCCTCAATATGTGTTGCCTAACGTTTCCGTCAATAGTGTATTTCTGAAGAAGTTTAGCAAAAAGCTCATGAGCATACACTTTGTCAGAGCCTTTAAATTGCTCCTCCATTTCAGTGAGGAATTTTTTAGCAGTGTCTTTCTTAGGGAGTGCTTCAGAAATGTCTGGCGATATTGTCGCTTTCATGATGAGAAGCGCAATATGGTTGGACTTGTTCCACTTTTCCATCTTAACATCATAGTTTTTCTTTAGTTCTGCATACCCTGTAACACCTGCCATAGGTGCCACAGGTTTTTCTTCCCTCGAGGCATAGTCAAACTCATTACAACCTAAACATAATTCGACTTGGGACTTCCAACGAGGGAAGTCACTCCCCGTAAGTGGTTCGATCATGTCGGACCGAAATAGAGTGGAAGCTGAAATCATCATAAAAATTCATAAGTAAACTTGCATGATTATAAATTTACGTTGGTAAATAAACAAACATGCCAAGTATTTAATTTCAACTCCATGTCAAAACACCGTTGGGCAGAAAAAACATGGAATTAAAATATCATAGGGGATGACTCATAATAATAAAACAACATTGGTCCGAATTAAAATTAGAGTCATTTCATTCTGAATTTAAACATCAACATAAAAGAAAATATCATTATTTTTTATGTCTAAAAAATTCATCATGCAAAACACATAATAAATCCTGAATAAAATATCTCGTTGGTTCAATTTTACCCAGAATAATAATGTGTTCATTTTAGTTTTAGGCATTGTCTGTTTTAAACGATGCAAAAACATAATAAGTATTAACTTAAACACACTGGAAAAAAACAGAAAAATGCGACATTGATTTTGGCCCAAAAACCCACGGCTGTCCGAAATGCAGCTCAGTCCAGTAGCAATTTTTTTGGACGGAAACTACCTAGGCTGAAGCCCGCGGCCGGATATGGCCCGTTAAACACCCGCCGGCCCAGCAGGGAGCCGCGCGATGCTCTCAGTCATAGGATCGAGCCGACGGCTCGGATCGCCCCGTGACTGAGCAAAAACAGTGGCGCGGTCAAAAACCCTAGACCATTTCCTCCCCTCCTACCCGAGTCTCACTCTCTGGCAGAGCGACGGCGTTCGACGGCGGCCCAAAAGGCGCGCCGGCCATGGCGGCGCGGCGGCTGCGCTCGCCGGAGGAGTGTGCAGCATGATGAATCCCGCGCGCTCCCCCGTCGAACGTGGCCCCGACGTCCGTGCTCATGGCGCATCAAGGGAGGAGGGACGCCAGCCACCGCGACATGAGGGGCGACGGCGACGAGCTCGTCCATTCGAGTGGCGGCGGTGGCGGCTAGTCAACGTTCCGCGCGTCGCTCCGGTGGGAGGCGACGGCGTCGCGGCGTCTCCGCCCTCGCACCATGGTGGACGCGGTGCGGGCCCCGAAGGGAAAGGCGGCTACGCGGCGCATTAGGTGAGCCTATGCCTCATTCTTCTGCAATTCGTGTTCATCACTGCTTATTTTGGATTAAAAACAGCCCTCGTTGCAGAATGAGTGTACTTTTGAATTGGGGATAAAAACTAGGGTTCTTGATGTGGGGATTCTACTGTTTGTATACTGTTTAGACCTCTGCCTTCTAATTTGCTTAGTGCATATGGAAACAGAACTTAAGCATGTTCAATTTTAATCAACTTAACATGAAGGTGAGCATGAGATCTTAACTGAGATTAATTAAAATTGATGAATATAGGTGGCAGTAATGATCCGTAGCAAAATTAGGGTATCACATAATTATTTGCAGACGGCAATTGGCATGAACATCAAACAGTAGCATGAGCATGGGGCTAAAACTTTCAATCTTGATCATAAAACCCTAAACCTGACTTGATCTAAACTTCATGTTGATCTACAGATCAATGATATAGGGACCTATTACAATTAAAATTGGCGACTGATACCATTGTTGGAGTAATTATGCATCTCTGGGATATCATTAGTAGGAACTGATTGCATCTAGATCACCTAAAAAGCATGAACAGAGAAGGTTTAGGGAATCTTTACATGTCACGGCAGTGGACATGATCGCCTGCTCGATGCAGGCGTGATGCAGGGATGATATAGTCGAGGTAGCAGTCCTCCTCAACGTCCTGATGCCCTCAGGATGCCACCGGCACTGCCTGGGGATAGCAGCGGCGGCTGGAGTAGGTTTTCCCGTCGCTGCAGCGCTCCCTCCGATCGGATGGGGTGAGAGAATATCGGAAAGGGAGTGAAACCGTACGGAAATTGTAATTGCGCAGGCTGCCAACCCTCTCTCGTACCCCCTTTTATGTAGCGCTGGCGACAGAGGATCTAAACCATCAGTTGGTTTGGGTGCCCCCGATCAGGGCGCCTTAGTTGGGAGAAAAAGCCGACATATATTGTTGCGTGGGGCCTTTTTCTTTAACGTTATCTTTCTTTTTTTCTGTTAGACTAATAGAGCCTGTTAAGCCGTCAGATCAAAACCAACAGCTGCCAGGAGAAGAACAGCTGCTGTGAGACGGAGGCGCTGGACTGTAACCAGCCGGCACGTTCTTCAGATTCAGTTATCCTCTGGGACGACACGGAGGGCAAGATTAGTCCGTCAGCCACCTTGGATGACGCAGGTTCAGATCGTACCCGCAGCGCATCTCCTCCTCCCCACAGCCATGTTTCTGCTGCTGCTGCTGCCACGGATGATGGCATTGCCGTCGACTCCCCTGCAGCTTGCCTGCCTATTGCTCCGGTGGCCGCGCCGAGGGTCCCTTGCGAAGCGTGGTGGAAGAAGACCTTCTCGTTTCTCCTTGGCAACGCCACAGAGTCTCTCACCTTCCGTTTCGTATTTGTCGCCGACAAGCTGCAGCTCAGGCTTGAATTCGGTGTCGACGGCCAGGTACCACTCTGTGTTTCTGCAAGTGCATTCGACAGAAATAAGAACTCTGCTTTGTGCAAGTGAAAGAATCTCATTTGCGTAGTCAAAATAGAGAATACCATCATTGTGTAGCTAGTGGATCAGGAGGAATGTTGGCTAGTGGATCAGCCCAACACCCATTGAAATGAGTAAACAGTAAATTGATGGTAATGGATCAGCAAATAAAGTTGGTACTCCTGTATGTATATCTACTGCATCATAGGATTCTCAACAACAACAAAAAATGCTACATCATACTGTTGTACGTATATCGGTATATGCTTCAACGGCGGAGCTATGTTGGGGCCGAGGGGGGCCGTGACCCCCCCAGCTTTGGAGAAAACCCTGAAGAATTTTTTTTTTTTGAAGGGCCAGGATGAGGTGAAAATTAGCCTTTTGGCCCCCCAGCTCTTTGTCATTTACATTTCACCCCCCTAATGGTTTTGGTCTAGCTCCGCCACTGATATGCTTGCTTGTGATTAACCTCTTAAGTTACTTTTGCTTGTTGCAAGTTGCAACTATTGTGCACTCGTTACAAATTCAGAACCCTATAACATTAGTAATGTTGGTCATGGTTAATTGTTTCAGAAGATAAGCTTCCCGGCGAGCAAGACACTTGGTCAGGTGAAAGTCAGCATGCTTGGTGGAAGCCTTGTTGGTAAATAACTGCATAAGTTGCATAGTATGCTGATGATGATGACAACAACGAGAAAACAAGTATGGCAGCTAAGATGTTGATGATGATGACTACCCTTATATGTAAGTGGAGTAGTACTTAATTAGTTGCTAGGCAATGTAATGAACATGTATGGGTGAGTAGTAGTGAGTACTCCGACTTCAGATTTCAATCTTCTGAAGTACTCTCTCCGTCTCAAAATTCTTGTCTTAAATTTGTCTAAATACGGATGTATCAAGTCACGTTTTAGTATTAGATACATCCGTATCTAGACAATTCTAAGACAAGAATTTTGAGACGGAGGGAGTACTGTTTTAAACTGACAGCATGCAACTACATCTGGCCAGGCTAGGTGGTTAATTCCATATTGCTAGTACTCCGACTTCAGATTTCAATCTTCTAGGACTCTACAATTAAGATATTAAGGTTAGTCTTTTGTGATTTCTGAAAATTGAAGTGGGGGCTCCATTGGTGCCTCTACTGCCTCCAATTAGTAGATATAAGAAAAAGAAATTCCAGTATGATCTAGTTTTGGAAACTCGGTTGGTTTGAAATTTATCAATTCGACTCTGAAATATTTTATCTGAAACTCTGTGGTGCCAATATGATACTCAGATAGTGAACCATCTGTATTAATGTTGAAATGTCCATGAGTTGCAAAATGTACACAAGTGGTGCTACTGTGCATCGCAAAATAACAAATTGCCTAATCTCAATACAGTTTCCAGACCGCTCTTCAGATGCAAGTTCCAACTAGCTGTTTATGGCTGTGTTCGGCAATCGCCCGCTCCTTCACCAGGGAGTGGAGCATGCGGAGCTACCTGTTGGCCGCTCCCCAAATTTGTACTGTATGCCACTCAGCTCCGCAGAGGAGTCACGGAGCGGAGGGATTCCGAACGGAGCCTATATATCATCGTGCTCCTTTGATCATTTCAGGAAGCCTGAAATGGGGCAATGATAAAGATCCTTGGATGCATGAAAACATGCGAAACTGTAAACCAAGCACACTAACCATGAGCCTACTGTCTGCACCTTGAGCTCCGCTCCGGTTCATCTTTTCCATCTGCAATCAGGTGATATCTGCAGCCAAAGAAATCAACTGCTAACCATGGTCAAAAACCGGGCCAGGTAGTCAGAAATCCATGCTGGGCCAAAGAAATCAGATGCCTCTTATCACAAATTCACAATTGAAAAATGCATCAGATGGGCAGCATCTATGTTCAAAAACTAGCAAAACAAAAAAAATCAGGTGATTCCCATGCACTTGTTCAATTGCAGAGCACTCGACATTCAAATGTTCAGATTAGAGTAGACAGCTAGGTCTCAAAAGGGCACCACATGCTCGTATTTCAAACTTGAGTCAATTAGCAGAGCACAAGATGAAAACGTGATAACAGCCATGGGATTGGGGGAAATTCCACCTGAGTTGTGAATCGGTTCATGGTGAGTATTTCACGGCTGAGATAGAAATGCAGGTATGGTTTGAATCAACAGCACACCGACACCAACACAATGGATTTGGGGCAGAAAATTACAGTGACAGGCAATACGAAATAACTGCTAAGATTCAACAAAGCTCACAACTAAGAGACTGCAGACGAATTCAGGGGTAAAAACGCTGAGATTTCCATTCCATGCTAGTAGTACTACATCGAAACAACAGACAGCAGCGAGATGCGGCCGTTCCATTACAACAAAGACCATGAACACGGACGACCGATGGCTAGCTAGTGAATCTGGCGGCGGGAGGTGGGTTCTGCTGGACCGGCGCGGCCTAGCCGCCGAATCCGTAGAGGGTGCGTCCCTGGCGCTTGAGGGCGTAGACGACGTCCATGGCGGTGACGGTCTTGCGGCGGGCGTGCTCGGTGTAGGTGACGGCGTCGCGGATGACGTTCTCCAGGAAGATCTTGAGCACGCCGCGGGTCTCCTCGTAGATGAGCCCCGAGATGCGCTTCACGCCGCCACGCCGAGCCAGACGACGGATGGCCGGCTTGGTGATGCCCTGGATGTTGTCGCGCAGCACCTTCCGGTGGCGCTTGGCGCCGCCCTTGCCCAGCCCCTTCCCTCCCTTGCCGCGGCCGGACATCGTCGACGCTTCTTTCTCCGGCGAGATTGGCTTCTCTGTGTGTGTTGCGGCGGTGTGGTGAGATGAGATGGACGGAGCTGGGGGCGTGGGGGATTTATAGCTGCGAGGTTTCCGGGGAGGAGAAGGGCGATCCGCGTGATGCGGGGTGTGAGCCGTTGGATGGGAGATGGATGGCTAGGAGTGGGGGGATGGTGGCGCGGATCGGTGACGTGGCCTGGAGCGTCGGCGTGGACGGAGAGGAGGTGTGTTTTCTCACTGGTTGCCCCGCAGACGCACTGGTTGGTGTTGACAGCTCTAGCCCGTTGTTTTGGGCCTTGGGAAGCAGCTTCGAACCCGTTGACAGCTCAAAAAAAAGGCAGCTTCAAAACAGTTCCGTTGAACGACTGGCTCATGTAAAGATGCTATTCCAACAGGTTTAAAAAAATGTAAAGATTTTATTTCAACTCGTTTTGTGAAGCTTTCGGATTTATTTTTCCTGTATTTTTTTATTGGTTTGTCTGGTTTTTTGGTTCATTTTCATAAATATATTTTTCTAAACATTTATATTTTGTATTTTCAAATTTTGTGAACTTTTTCTAATTTGTGGCAATTTTTTAAAACTTTCAAACATTTCAAAACATATGGACCAGATTTAAATTCATGAGAACTTTTTGAATTTATGGATATTTTTAAAATTCATGAACTTTTTTACTTCACCATTTTTTCCAAAAAATAACACAAAAACTAATATCTGCTCCCTCTTTAAACTTTTAGAAAAACGTTTTAGGTCAGTAAGTAGAGGTGGTATATTTTTTCCTCGTGAAGGAACGAGCACAAAAAAGACAAGCCGAGCGAGCGGTTTTGGACGCCGCATGGTACGAACGGGATCACTCGTACCATGCACCATCTTGCACTCCGGTTGCTCTGTTAGATTTTCGCCACACGATAAAGGTTCTCCAAATATGTTCGTTTGCCAAGATATTGATTGTTTCCTTCCATATATATTTGTTTTCGCACATCAACACTAAAACAATTTTTCTTATTTCTCAGAGGATTAGCATTAGAAAGGCGTGAGAAATATCGAAAAACCCTGTGAAGACCACATCAAAACCCTCTTATATAAGTCTTGCTCGTCCTCGAGCAACTGAGAAATAGAAAGAACGAAAGGGAGTTTGACGAATGAGTACAAGGGGTTTACCGGCTCATGAAGATATAATATATCAATTCTCTCAAATCTTGCAGTCTTAATTAAGAAAAGATTTGCATTTGAATGATTGCACCTAAGCTCTCTGCATAGCCACGGATGGTTTAGTATTAGTTCAAGTTCACAGGTTAAACCTTGGTAATTAACTAGGTGCGGAGCAAACAAAAATTTATTCTCTCAACAGAACGGATTTGCATTTTGGAGCTTTTCAAAACATAAACATGACCATGGGTTTTGGGTAGAACAAAACATATTACTCAAGTATCACATTAACATCCACTTGTACTGCCTAATCATGCCTCTCAAATACTTCCTTCAATCATTGTCTGTTGGAACTTCTACTTTTGGTGACGGGGTTATGCCTAACAAATGATACATGCAAACGTTGGGTTTTCATTGCCACTTCGAATATTAACATACTCTCATAGACGAAATCCGAGTCGAAACTCTAGTGGAGCGTTCATTTGTGAGTGGAGACCACAACATAACTCAAGAGAGATGATGAAGTAACAGACTGTAGTTACGTGCGTAAAGCAACATAAAGCGACAAGGCCATGGAACCGACAAGAAGCTGAAGTGCCTTCTATTGTAAAATAGTTTTTTGGCATAATCACAATCACCTCAAATTTTCATTCCTCTAGACAACTCTACTAGTATGTATCTTTTTATTGCAAAAACAATTCAGATCTATTATCAAAGTTCACTGGAAGTAACAAAAATTATATCAAGATACCAAGACCACCGAACAATCACTACCGCCACCAGAACGAGCCGTCGACGTCCCGCTGTCGCCGCTCCCCTATCGGAGCCGGCTTGACCTTGTCGATGAAAGCCGAAGTATTCGTGCACATGCCCCTGAGGACCAGCGCCCTGGAGCCACAGCGTCGTCGTTGAACTCTTGAATAGATCTGAAGCAAGTTACACCAAATTTCGCCACACGACGAGAAACCCTAACCTCACCGTCCCAAGAAGACAGCAGGAATTTACGTCGGAGCTCCGTCGACTATGTCCAGGTGAACGAACTCAAGGAGGATCGAAGCCTGAAACACAAACTCGAAGAAGAAGCGCCGCCATCCACCCTAGCGCCGCACCTGCAAGGACTAAAGACCCTAACCTAAACTACTAACTGAAGCGGAGGCACTAGTATTCCTGTCCCCGCCATCGGCCGCCGGAGTGGCAGGCTGGGGGGGAGGCGAATCCACGGACTCGCCGGCGAAGTCTGTAGGGGAGAGTTTAACCTAACCGCCAAAGGATGGAGGAGGGAAAGATAAATCCCAACTGGACGTATCTCTATCAGTACATATCATCAAGTCAATCAAATTAAGTTATATGGAGTGGGGGTGTCTTATGTGCTAGTTCTCTTCAAAATCTGAGCCCCTAATTTTCTTTAAAACTTTTTCATTTTTTGTCACTAGATTTTTCTTTCAAAATCATGCTTGACATCAATGTTTTACTAGCAAGACATGGAGTGGGAACCGGAACTAAATGATATTTGACTAACACGGGGAGTGAAGCTTAGGTGCAACCAACCAGATAAAGGTATTAACTTAATTAAACTTACGAGAAAAGTGAATATACGTATATTATAACTTCTTGCTTGCTCTTTCCTCAACTCGTAGCAGCGTTCAAATCTGTAAAAAGCTCATAAAAAATACCAAGAGGTAAAACCAAAAGTTTTCTCTAAATTTTATTATGCAAAACCGGAGTTAAACATGACAACATAAAAAGTAAATAATAAGAAGAAAAAACAAAAATATGCATGCAAAGGTAACTAGGGCAATGAGCTTCCCCCAAGCTTGGGCTCTTGCCTAGAAAGGTCTACTCGTCGCCACCACCGTGGTCATGCCATGAGTGGGACCACTAAAAAGCTGGTGGTGGTCCACTAGAGGAGGAAGGTAGAGCGTCGGGCTGCCCGACAGATGGACAAAGAGTGGTGAAGGGCTGGAGGTTGTGCGGAATCAAGTATATGTTGTTATTGGCTTGGTAGAGTGTCATCTCGACACTCTCAACATGTTGCACCAGTTGTTGATACTTCGGTCTAGGTACACACTCGTCACCATAGCCATAATGCTACCATGGCACCTCCCAACCATGCTCCCCACCACTGCCCCAACCGTGCCCAACGTAGAAATCGACACCAGTATCGGTGGCGGTCTCCCACTAGGGATCACTCGCGGGCTCAACAAACTGTCAGTAGCCTGCATTGGTCCTAGCCTGGTTAATCTAATCCAGGGTGTGCACCCACTTCTGGCATGTACTCACATCAAAAGCTCGCGTAATGCATTTCCAAGCTATAATCAAAAGGTAAGTGTAATAAATAGAGAACTCGATCATGTCACATGACTTATTCCATTTCTACTCTATGGGATCTTACGGAGCCTGTTCATGGATGACATGGTTGTGGTATGATCATAGAGAACCAGCCTATCCTTCCTAGGTAGGGGACTTACATGATGATTGGATGCGGAGACACCTTTGATTGTGAATTCTAATGTCAACTGGGTCAAGCGAACAAGTATTTGTCCCCTTTTAATCAGGGGACACTTATAAGAGTTTTTTTAGTGCAAAGCAAAGCTTTATTAATTAACGGTGCTCGGGCGAATCACCCAAGACACAAACAGCCACTTGAGGCGGTACAATAGAGTTCCAACTAATGCTATTGTTCGGTGTCGACCAATTTTAGCAAGTTTATGCACTACTGAATTTGCATCTCTTCTACAAACGGTGATGCTCTGTTTTGAGAACCACATCTTTAGCTGATATTTGATGTCTTCAATAGGGTGGGAACAAACCGAAGCTGAAACAAAAAATACTGAATTTTTAGTTTTCAGTACTAGTAATGAAAATTTTGGTTTTTTTACTTTTGTTAACTGAACTAACTTTGAACGTTTCAGTTTTCATTGGTAACCGAACAAAAAGACCAAACATGCAAGCACTGCAGCACCAAGAAAACGCCAAGTAGCGACCATCGGGGCTCATTTGGTTGTTGGGGTGGGAAAAACCAAGGCAATAAACCCTAGGGAGAGATCATCCTGTGCGGATGGGATCCCCTCCACGGGGGAGATGTTCCCACTACCCTAGGTGCCCAAATGGCAATGAAAGGGAGGGAAGATCTCATGTGCAACATACAAACATAATACAGCAGATCATGGATCAAAATTTCAAAAAAAAATCTATAAGAAAATTAGACACATAGAGAAACTTTAGAATTTAAGTAAACTACAATTAACATACAAAAAGTTCAAAATTCATGTGAACTAGAATCTGAAAAATATTACAACTGATATCCAGCACTAAACCAAGGTTCAAATATCGGGTGTTGGCCTAAACCATTTTCGTGCATCGACATAAAAACAATAATCACAACTGCCGTTGATGCATCATTGTTCAAGTTTGTTCACTAGAAAAGTTTTGATTATCAAGTCGATCGCATGTCTGAGGCAGAAACACTGTCAAATAAGATGAGTTGCAAGGTGATGATCGGTAGTCCTACTCGAGTCTTTTCTCCACTCTTCATTGATCTCAAAGTACCACATCTCGATGTTGTCTGAACTACGAAAAAGAAGTAAGTTAACACTAGTTCATAATTTCAGTGCACTATTTTGAAGCATAAGAAGATTAATATGAAATAGTATCGACCAACATATGATCTGTGCATTGTGCATAAAAAAATCAAGACTACATTGCTTGCCAAAAGAATATTTCAAAAGCTATAGTTTCTTCAAGCTTCATTGAACAACTACGAAGTACTCATATTCAGAATGTCCGAAAGAACCAAAATACTACTTCTAGTCACTACAAAGTACTCGGATTGTATATTCACTTGTCAAGGGATAAAGCGCAGTTTTTTTATATATATTTGTTATTTGATATGTGTGTGCGTGTGTGTGTGTGCACGCGCCCGCGTGCGTGTGTCATCCAACAACATGTAAAACCACTAGACAAGATTGTCACCAAAGCAATCAAGAAATATAATTAGAAGCTGCTACTGGAAAGCACCACCATTGTACCAAATTACTACGGGGATGCCAAATTACTAATATACACGTGGTACGTGACCACACTCCACTGTTTTTCAAGTAAATTCTCTGATGAGTAAGTCTGTAATTTCGTGAGACTTTTTCTTAATGAATATACAAACTACCAACAGGTAATAAAGGACGACACAAAGTTTCAAGGGGACTCTAATCAGGTTCAAAGCACTGTTAAACCTTATATAACTGCAGCTAGGATGAAGCAGCAGCAATATACATTCAAAGAGCCAATAGCTAGCAGGCTCAGGAATAAAACACAAAGATGGTAATATACTAACCTCCCAGGCTCCCTTCAAATGATACTAATGGACATGTTCCCTTCTCTAAAGTATTGTTGTGAGATGGAAACCATAGACTGAAAAAATAATAAAAAGCATTGGGGTTAAAAGCACTGCCAATCCATATACAATTGCAACTAGCAAAAACCTGCAGCAAAAGATTCAAGCCATTGCCAATAGATCATGTAAACTGTAGGAGAACTAATGGTAATCTAAAGTTGCTAAGTTTTACATTGTTTCATGACGCATTTGTTGACAAGGTTTAGAAAACAGATGTTAAATCACACACAACTGCTCAAACAGAGAAATGGCAAATTACACACAATCGCTCATAGTCCGCCTTGAAAAACTGAACCTTCTATTAGTCAAAGCAGCTTCGAAGTATGAGCCAGGGTACGAGCCCAAGCAACCACACCTTGGCCCATCTCAGAAAGTTAGGCTTTCTATAACTCTGGGCAATGAAGCGGTATGAGCAGGAGTATGAGTGTGAGCGCTCGTACTCTACTCCGTCGTTTGCTCTAGAAGTTTGTTGCTTCTCCTTGATGCCTTGGTACTACGACCGGTAGTACGAGCGGCTGACTCGTACCATCAGCCGTCTTCTGCCATGTTTACTCATAATATCAGACTTTTTATTTTCTCTTCTCTTCTTCCCTGGTTTTTTTCTTCTACAAAGCATAGCTCAACGGTCCTTTCCATTAGGTTATCAAGCCGAACACTTGGTAGAGAGTTTCGATGCTAACAAAACTAAACTGTTTCCTTCTCCCTCCCCTGCAGCCACCGATGATGCATTTGCAACATGCGGCATGTTGCAAAAGGCTTTGCAATATGATCCATGTTGCAATTGGTGACCAAAGGCCCACATTTTTGCAATGTCCTGCAACCTAGAGGTGACTACAACATGGTCCATGTTGCAATGGGTGAGCACAACATGGTCCATATTGCAATGGGTGATCAAAGGCCCATGTGTTTGCAACGTTATGCAAGTTGGAGGAGACCACAACATGATCCATGTTGCAATGAGTAACCACAACATGGTCCGCGTTGTGATGATCCAACGGCTACATGAGATAGATTCAACGACTCGGGACCCAGGCATTTTTTGCCAAAGATCAGTCAGCCGTCGGTCAAATAATTTCTTCCTAGTAATGTGAAATAATACTAGGTCCTCTTTGGATTGTAGGACTTTGTCAAAACTTATAAATAGGAAAGCGAAACACATGATTGGAACGACAAGACGTGTTGAATTCTACATGACAAAACACAAGTTGTTGAGATAAAGCATTTGGACGCTACATAGAAAGAAAAAATGGGGAAATCTATCAGTATGATTTTCTGCTAGTGTTAAATTTGCACACTAGATAGAAAGCCGAGGCATTCTTTGTCAAAGAAAACAGTTAAAGATAAAGGTAGAGGATGTAGTTAGGGCGTGTTCTGAGACTCTCCAGCTTCTAACTCCACCAACTTCAACAGTTGAAATTGACCTTGGCTCTGAGAAGCTAACTTCTCGAAGCTGAGCCGGCTAGCAGTGCAAAAATCTGGAGCGACCAAGGCTCGACTCCACCAAAAAGAAAATCTAGAGTTTGCCCAAATTACAACCATGGTGCCACCGCCAAACATAACTATTCGTTGCCCACTTGCCCACTCCTCGCCCGATAAAAGAACTATCGATGGTTCGTGCGGTTCCCCTCCCTTTGTCGACATCTCCCCTGTTGTCCCGAGCGCTAATCCTACCCACCACCGCGACCCCCCCCGCTGCGACCCTGCCACTGCCTCGCCAGCCAGCGCTCCTCCCGATGGCAGATCCAGCCGTTCCAGGCCCATCCCCGCCAGATCCCCTCGACGCAGCCCCCAAGAGCAGGACCGACACAGCTTCCTGACCGGCGATACGCGCCCCCGACCCCCATTAACGCCAGTGCTCATCTCGCCGGATACCCAAACTGGGCTGCTTGCTACCTCTTGACCACTACGTTGGTTTTCTCTTGAAGAGGAAATGATGATGCAGCAAAGTAGCATAAGTATTTCCCTCGGTTTTTGAGAACCAAGGTATCAATCCAGTAGGAGGCCACACGCAAGTCCCTCGTACCTACACAAACAAATAAGAACCTCGCAACCAACGCGATAAAGGGGTTGTCAATCCCTTCACGGTCACTTACGAGAGTGAGATTTGATAGATATGATAAGATAACATTTTTGGTATTTTTATGATAAAGATAAAAAGTAAAGATTGCAAAATAAACGGTGCAAGGAATAACTTGATAATGGGAGATTAATATGACGGAGAATAGACCTGGGGGCATAGGTTTCACTAGTGGCTTCTCTCAAGATAGCATAAGTATTACGGTGGGTGAACAAATTACTGTCGAGCAATTGATAGAAAAGCGAATAATTATGAGAATATCTAGGCATGATCATGTATATAGACATCACGTCCGTGACAAGTAGACCGTCTCCTGCCTGCATCTACTACTATTACTCCACACATCGACCGCTATCCAGCATGCATCTAGAGTATTAAGTTCATAAGAACAGAGTAACGCATTAGGTGAGATGACATGATGTAGAGGGGGTAAATTCAAGCAATATGATATAAACCCCATCTTTTTATCCTTGATGGCAACAATACAATACATGTCGTTTCCCTTTCTGTCACTGGGATCGAGCACCGCAAGATTGAACCCAAAGCTAAGCACTTCTCCCATTGCAAGAAAGATCAATCTAGTAGGCCAAACCAAACTGATAATTCGAAGCGACTTGCAAAGATAACCAATCATGCATAAAAGAATTCAAAGAAGATTCAAATATTGTTCATAGATAAACTTAATCATAAACCCACAATTCATCGGATCTCGACAAACACACCACAAAAAGAGTTACATCGAATAGATCTCCAAGAAGATCGAGGAGAACATTGTATTGAGATCCAAAGAGAGAGAAGAATCCATCTAGCTAATAACTATGGACCCGAAGGTTTGCAGTAAACTACTTACACATCATTGAAGGGGCCATGGAGTTGATGTAGAGGCCCTCCGTGATCGATGCCCCCTCCGGCGGAGCTCCGAATAAGGCCCCAAGATGGGATCTCTTGGGTACAGAAGGTTGCGGGCGGTTGAAATAGGGTTTCGTGGTGCTCCTGGATGTTTTCGGGGTATATGAATATATATAGGAGGAAGAAGTAGGTCGGTGGAGCAACGAGGGGCCCACGAGGGGGAGGGCGCGCCCAGGGGGATAGGCGCGCCCCCTGCCTCGTGGCTGCCTCGTTGATTGCTTGACGTCCACTCCAAGTCCTCTGGATCACGTTTGTTCCAAAAATAACTCTCCCGAAGGTTTCATTCCGTTTGGATTCCATTTGATATTCCTTTTCTGCGAAACACTGAAATAGGCAAAAAAACATCAATTTGCACTAGGCCTCGGGTTAATAGGTTAGTCCCAAAATTAATTTAAAAGTGTAAAATAAAGCCCATTAACATCCAAAACAGAAAATATAATAGCATGGAACAATAAAAAATTATAGATACGTTGGAGACGTATCACTGCTTCTCGGCCCAAATAGGCGGCCAATAGGCCAGCACTCTCCCCAACTGGGTTGCTTCGCTGTGAGAAGCAACGAACGTCCTGAACACTTCTAGTTCGCTAGGTGGAGTTGGAAGCTGGATTTGAGGATTTGAAGAAGTTCAGAGAGGTTCCGAACACGCCCTTAATATCATAAACATGCCTTCGGAAGGGGAGGTGATACGTCTCCAACGTATCTATAATTTTTGATTGCTCCATGCTATAATATCTACTGTTTTGGACTATATTGGGCTTTATTTTCCACTTTTATATTATTTTGGGGACTAACCTATTAACCGGAGGCCCAGCCCAGAATTGATGTTTTTTTGCCTATTTTAGTGTTTCGGATAAACGAAATATCAAACGGAGTCCAAACGGAATAAAATCTTCGGGAACGTGATTTTCTCACCGAACATGATCCAGGAGACTTGGTCCCTGCTCCAAGGAACAAAAGAGGCGGTCACGAGGGTGGGGGGCGCCCCCCCTAGGGCGCGCCCCCTGCCTCGTGGGCCCCTCGTTGCTCCTCCGGCGTACTTCTTCCTCCTATATATACACACGTACCCCCAAACGATCAGAATAGGAGTCAAAAACCTAATTCCATCACCGCAACTTTCTGTATCCACAAGATCCCATCTTGGGGCCTGTTACGGAGCTCCACCGGAAGAGGGCCGTCATCACGGAGGGCTTCTACATCATCCTAGCCCCTCCGATGAAGTGTGAGTAGTTTACCTCAAACCTTCGGGTCCATAGTTAGTAGCTAGATGGCTTCTTCTCTCTCTTTGAATCTCAATACAAAGTTCTCCCCCTCTCTTATGGAGATCTATTCGATGTAATCTTCTTTTTGCGGTGTGTTTGTTGAGACCGATGAATTGTGGATTTATGATCAAGTCTATCTATGAATAATATTTGAATCTTCTCTGAATTCTTTTATGTATGATTGGTTATCTTTGCAAGTCTCTTCGAATTATCCGTTTGGTTTGGCCAACTAGATTGGTAGTTCTTGCTATAGGAGAAGTGCTTAGCTTTGGGTTCGATCTTGCGGTGTCCTTACCCAGTGACAGAAGGGGCAGCAAGGCACGTATTGTATCGTTGCCATCGAGGATAACAAGATGGGGTTTATTTCATATTGCATAAATTTATCTCTCTACATCATGTCATCTTGCTTAAGGCGTTACTCTTTAACTTAATACTCTAGATGCATGCTGGATAGCGGTCGATGAGTGGAGTAATAGTAGTAGATGCAGAATTGTTTCGATCTACTTGTCATGGACGTGATGCCTATATACATGATCATGCCTAGATATTCTCATAACTATTCTGTCAATTGCTCAACAGTAATTTGTTCACCCACCGTAGAATACTTATGCTCTTGAGAGAAGCCACTAGTGAAACCTATGGCCCCTGGGTCTATTCTCATCATATCAATCTCCATCACTTTAATATTGCTTTGCTTTTTTACTTTGCCTTTACTTTTTACTTTGCATCTTTATACCAAAAATACCAAAAATATTATACCTATCAGATCTCACTCTCGTAAGTGACCGTGAAGGGCTTGACAACCCCTAATTGCGTTGGTTGCGAGTAGCTATCGCTTTGTGCAGGTACGAGGGACTTGAGCGTGGGCTCCTACTAGATTGATACCTTGGTTCTCAAAAACTGAGGGAAATACTTACGTTACTCTGCTGCATCATCCCTTCCTCTTCGGGGAAAACCAACGCAAGCTCAAGACGTAGCAAGAAGGATTTCTGGCGCCGTTGCCGGGGAGTCTACGCAAAAAGTCAAACATACCAAGTACCCATCACAATCCCTATCTCTCGCATTACATTATTTGCCATTTGCCTCTCATTTTCCTCTCCCCTCAATTCGCCCTTGCCGTTTTATTCGCCCTCTCTCTCCCTATCCTCCCTCTCTATTTGCCTCTTGTTTGCTCGTGTGCTAGTTTGCTTGCTTGTTGTTATGTCTAAAACTGGGGGAGTTATCGCCAATATGAGCGATAACGATATCATGGAAAATTCTGATGCTCCTGCTAAAGAACCTACCATCTTTCATACAAAAAAAATTCGTGTTGGTAGTGGTAATATTATTGGAAAAGGAGTTATTCAAGATTTCTTTACTTGTGTCGGTGCTTTACCTTCTATGGGTAGTTCTATCCTTCACAGAACTAGTAGTCTTGCGGACGCTATTGCCATGCTTGTAGTTGAACTTGAAAGACAATTCATGCACATGCATCCTTCCATACAAATGATTTTTTTGGAATTTTCTAATATTGAGCATTCTTCTGTTAAGCGTGCCGCTACTATCTTTTTGGCTCATGAGTTTAGATTCATAACAAGAGAAGCCAAATAAATCTTTGCGCATTACAGGGTGGACGCTTGCCGTCCTCCCATAGAAACTATCCTCTTTGATCAAGAAGAAATAATGCGTTTTCAATCTCTACATTATGTTGCTTTCAATGAAAATCTTAGAAGAAGGGTTCCTACCAATATTTTAGTTGATAGAATTTCTGAACTTAATGATGATTTGGCCATTTGAAATAATGAGCTAGGATATTCTCTTGAATATAGGCTTACAAATTTCTGTCAAAAGAATGCTTATAATGATGAATTGGTTGTGCATTACGAAGGACCAAAGGAGGAACCTATACCTCCCAAGGTTGATCTTGGGGACTTTTGTCCCGTTAAATTTAGTCCTTTTGATTACTTTTGCTTGCCTCAAAGAAAGCTTGCTGCCGAACATAGAGAATATGAAATGAGTTTCAATAATCTATCTTACTATTATGGCAATACTTAGATCTATCCTCGCTTTTATGCCTAGCTAGGGGCGTTAAACGATAGCGCTTGTTGGGAGGCAACCCAATTTTATTTTTATTACTTGCCTTTTTATCCTGTTTAGTAATAAATAAATTATTTAGCCTCTGTTTTGGTTGTGTTTTTTGTGTTTAATTAGTGTTTGTGCCAAGTAGAACCGTTGGGAAGGCTTGGGGAAAGTCTTGTTGAACTTGCTGTAAAAAACATAAACTTTAGCGCTCACGAGAACTGCTGTCATTTTTATTTGAAGAGTTCTATTTAGTTAATTCTTTTTTCAGATGATTAATAGATAAATTCCTCACGTCCAGCAATTTATTTTAGAATTTTTGGGGTTCCAGATCTTGCGCTAGCTACAGATTACTACAGACTGTTCTGTTTTTGACAGATTCTGTTTTTCGTGTGTTGTTTGCTTATTTTGATGAATCTATGGCTAGTAAAATAGTTTATAATCCATAGAGAAGTTGGAATACAGTAGGTTTAACACAAATATAAATAAAGAATGAGTTTATTACAGTACCTTGAAGTGGTATTTTGTTTTCTTTTGCTAACGGAGCTCATGAGTTTTCTATTTTGAGTTTTGTGTTGTGAAGTTTTCAAGTTTTGGGTGAATTCTTTTGATGGATCATGGAACAAGGAGTGGAAAGAGCCTAAGCTTGGGGATGACCATGGAACCCCCAAGATAATCCAAGGACACCAAAAAGTCAAAGCTTGGGGATGCCCCGGAAGGCATCCCCTCTTTCGTCCACTTCCATCGGTAATTTACTTGGAGCTATATTTTTATTCACCAACATGATGTGTGTTTTGCTTGGAGTGTCTTGTATTATTTGTGTCTTTGTGTCTTAGTATGCCACAATCATCCTTGCTGTACACACCTTTTGAGAGAGCCATACATGAATTAAAATTTGATAGAATACTCTATGTGCTTCACTTATATCTTTTGAGCTAAGTAGTTTTGCTCTATGTGCTTCACTTATATCTTTTGAGCTAGATAATTTTGCTCTATGTGCTTCACTTATATCTTTTGAGCGTTATAATTTTGCTCTGTGTGCTTCACTTAGATCTTTTAGAGCACGGTGGTGGATTCGTTTTAAAGAAACTATTGATCTCTCATGCTTCACTTAAACTATTTTGAGAGTCTCTTAATAGCATGGTAATTTGCTTAATAATAATATGCTTGGTATTCAAGATTTGTGAAACTTTCTTTTGAGTGTGTTGAATACTAAGAAAAGATTGAAGCATGATAATTGTTTTGAGATATGGAGGTGATAATATTAAAGTCATGCTAGTTGAGTAGTTGTGAATTTAAAGAATACTTGTGTTAAGGTTTGTGATTCCCGTAGCATGCACGTATGGTGAACCATTATGTGATGAAGTCGGAGCATGATTTATTTATTGATTGTCTTCCTTATGAGTGGCGGTCGGGGACGAGCGATGGTCTTTTCCTACCAATCTATCCCCCTAGGAGCATGCGCGTAATACTTTGCTTTGATAACTTCTAGATTTTTGTAATAAGTATATGAGTTCTTTATGACTAATGTTGAGTCCATGGATTATACGCACTCTCACCCTTCCACCTTTGCTAGCCTCTCTAATACCACGGACCTTTCTCCGGTATCATACACCTACCATATACCTTTCTCAAAACAGCCACCATACCTACCTATTATGGCATTTCCATAGCCATTCCGAGATATATAGCCATGCAACTTTCCACCATCTAGTTCATCATGACACACTCCATCATTGCCATATTGCATATCCCGGTACACCGCCGGATGCATTCACATAGAGTCATATTTTGTTCTAAGTATCGAGTTGTAATTGTTGAGTTATAAGAAAAATAAAAGTGTGATGATCATCATTATTAGAGCATTGTCCCAATGAGGAAAGAATGATGGAGACTATGATTCCCCCATAAGTCGGGATGAGACTCCGGACGAAAAAAAAAGAGGCCAAAGAAGCGCAAATAAAAAAGAGGCCATAAAAAAAGAAAAGGCCCAAATAAAAAAATGAGAGAAAAAGAGAGAAGGGACAATGTTACTATCCTTTTACCACACTTGTGCTTCAAAGTAGCACCATGAGCTTCATAGTAGAGAGTCTCTCATGTTATCACTTTCATATACTAGTGGGAATTTTTCATTATAGAACTTGGCTTGTATATTCCAATGATGGGCTTCCTCAAAATTGCCCTAGGTCTTCGTGAGCAAGCAAGTTGGATGCACACCCACTTAGTTTCTTTTTGAGCTTTCATATACTTATAGCTCTAGTGCATCCGTTGCATGGCAATCCCTACTCACTCACATTGATATCTATTGATGGGCATCTCCATAGCCCGTTGATATGCCTAGTTGATGTGAGACCATCTTCTCCTTTTTGTCTTCTCCACAACCACCATTCTATTCCACCTATAGTGCTATATCCATGGCTCACGCTCATGTATTGCGTGAAGATTGAATTTTTTTTGAAAAAGTTAGAGTATGAAACAATTGCTTGGCTTGTCATCGGGGTTGTGCATGATTTAAATACTTTGTGTGGTGAAGATGGAGCATAGCCAGACTATATGATTTTGTAGGGATAACTTTCTTTGGCCATGTTATTTTGAGAAGACATAATTGCTTTATTAGTATGCTTGAAGTATTATTATTTTTATGTCAATATAAACTTTTGTCTTGAATCTTTCTAATCTGAATATTCATACCACAATTAATAAGATTTGCATTGAAATTATGCCAAGTAGCACTCCGCATCAAAAATTCTTTTTTTATCATTTACCTACTCGAGGACGAGCAGGAATTAAGCTTGGGGATGCCTGATACGTCTCCAACGTATCTATAATTTTTGATTGCTCCATGCTATATTATCTACTGTTTTGGACTATATTGGGCTTTATTTTCCACTTTTATATTATTTTTGGGACTAACCTATTAACCGGAGGCCCAGCCCAGAATTGCTGTTTTTTGCCTATTTCAGTGTTTCGAAGAAACGGAATATCAAACGGAGTCCAAACGGAATAAAATCTTTGGGAACGTGATTTTCTCACCGAACGTGATCCAGGAGACTTGGACCCTGCTCCAAGGAACAAAAGAGGCGGTCATGAGGGTGGGGGCGCGCCCCCTGCCTCATGGGCCCCTCGTTGCTCCTCCGGCATACTTCTTCCTCCTATATATACACACGTACCCCCAAATGACCAGAACAGGAGACAAAAACCTAATTCCACCGCCGCAACTTTCTGTACCCACGAGATCCCATCTTGGGGCCTATTCCAGAGCTCCGCCCGAAGAGGGCCGTCATCACGGAGGGCTTCTACATCATCCTAGCCCCTCCGATGAAGTGTGAGTAGTTTACCTCAGACCTTCGGGTCCATAGTTAGTAGCTAGATGGCTTCTTCTCTCTCTTTGAATCTCAATACAAAGTTCTCCCCCTCTCTTGTGGAGATCTATTCGATGTAATCTTCTTTTTGCAGTGTGTTTGTTGAGACCGATGAATTGTGGGTTTATGATCAAGTCTATCTATGAATAGTATTTGAATCTTCTCTGAATTCTTTTATGTATGATTGGTTATCTTTGCAAGTCTCTTCAAATTATCTGTTTGGTTTGGCCAACTAGATTGGTAGTTCTTGGCATAGGAGAAGTGCTTAGCTTTGGGTTCGATCTTGCGGTGTCCTTACCCAGTGACAGAAGGGGCAGCAAGGCACGTATTGTATCGTTTCCATCGAGGATAACAAGATGGGGTTTATTTCATATTGCATGAATTTATCTCTCTACATCATGTCATCTTGCTTAAGGCGTTACTCTGTTTTTAACTTAATACTCTAGATGCATGCTGGATAGCGGTCGATGAGTGGAGTAATAGTATTAGATGCAGAATCGTTTCGATCTACTTGTCACGGACGTGATGCCTATATACATGATCATGCCTAGATATTCTTATAACTATGCTCAATTCTGTCAATTGCTCAACAGTAATTTGCTCACCCACCGTAGAATACTTATGCTCTTGAGAGAAGCCACTAGTGAAACCTATGGCCCCGGGTCTATTCTCATCATATCAATCTCCATCACTTTAATCTTGCTTTGCTTTTTTACTTTGCCTTTACTTTTTACTCTGCATCTTTATACCAAAAACACCAAAAATATTATATCTATCAGATCTCACTCTCGTAAGTGACCGTGAAGGGCTTGACAACCCCTAATCGTGTTGGTTGCGAGTAGCTATCGCTTTGTGCAGGTACGAGGGACTTGAGCGTGGGCTCCTACTGGATTGATACCTTGGTTCTCAAAAACTGAGGGAAATACTTACGCTACTCTGCTGCATCATCCCTTCCTCTTCGGGGAAAACCAACGCAAGCTCAAGATGTAGCAGGAGGTCACTGATATTAAATGAAGGCATGCAAGCAATACGTCTGAAAGAAAAAAGAAACAAGCCAAACTGTTCGCAGCATACATAGACCCAAAAGAGCGAGCAATTAATTACAAAGGGCTAGTGCAACAAATCAAAGAAAACAAAGGATGTGCAAATGAACACTTCATGACAAGGTTCACATTGTGCGCAATCAGTCGCCTACTATGTCTAATTATAAACTTAAAAGTGAGCTAAGATTACTTGAACCTTATGTTGGACGATAATGATATAAGTAACATAATTCGGGCAACCGTGATGCTTGACCCCTCAATGAGAGCTTAAAGAAGTACAAGATCAATAAACAGAAATTTTGTTGGTAACCTCGCTCTCTTAGAGGTAATACATAATGACTAGTTATTTCTACTGCGTTCCAATGTAGTTGTGCCACGGTTTTCCAACTCAATCATTTTGACTGTGTTAGAATGCAGGTGTGGTACTAGGAGAAATTCTATGTGGACAAAGTTAAACACATTATAGACATAGATTATTCTCCTCGTTAGAAGCCTTTGATTCGGTTAAGGGACAAGGAGAAGGTGGCAAAGAGGGAGAAGGCCCACCTTGCGGAGGGAGATGTATGTAAATGATTTGCTACATGTCCACTCACAGAATTGAGTTTTACTTTCTTTACTACAACATACTAACCATTCATCTTGTATTCTTCAAAATAGATTATTGAGCACCCCATGAGTGATGTGGAGTATGTACTACACAGACCTGTCCATGCCAGCAATGAAGTACGCACAATCCGAAACCTATTTATTGCATTTTCATACTAAAAACCGTATTCTAATTATATTCATCCTTCTACATGGTCGCATATTGCAAAAAAAAAACAACTATGCAAGTGATAGAACATAAAACCACTCAAAAATACACAGACGAACATAAGTACTTCAAGCCACTTGTCGATGGTTTAACTGACACTGAACTCAATACAAACCTGACCAACAAAACACTACTCCATGTTGTAAGTGAATAGAGGTAAAGTCATATTTACAAATGCACAATTTTATCTCACATTTTTGTGTGAAATAAAGCACCGCTTATTTCCAATGCAGGATAATAAGTTTGTTCAGTCCGACATAACAAATTAAGAAATTCAAGTTATTTAAAAGATATTCTACTTATCTATTAGTGTGGCTCAATGCATGTTAACCAATCGTTCTCCTTTATGTACAAGCTTTTGCAAGAAGGGTGACAAGTGCACATGGCACAAGGGAGCAGACAAAAGACATGAGGAAGGAGAATCTACCGAACATGACAGTGACACACTTGCCAAGTGACAGTGAGGTCTTGAAGCACTAAATCGTTATCTGCAGAAGAAGATACAACACATATAGGTGATGAGGATGACACATTAATGCCAATGGGACACTGCGCTGGTCACACCAAATCAATCTCTGTTTTCATTAAGGAAGATGGGTATTCCTACTATGACCATGAAAAGAGGCAATTTCGTGGTATGTGGCACACATTTTTCCAATCATCTATTATATAACATTGTTCTATCTAGAGTTTGTAACATGGATAAATTCACATACTAAGTGCGGGTCAGAAAGAAACACTAGAATGGGTAAACAAAAGATGATAAAATGCCTTAGGTTAATTTTTCAAACTTGCACTCAGTATGTGGATTTATCCATGTTAAAATTATAGAAAGAGCAATGCTATATAACTGGATGATAGACAGTGATGTGTGCAACATACCACAATGTTGCCTCTTTTCATGGTCATATCAGGAATACTCATCTTCTTTCTTGAAGAGAGATGTTGATTTCCTATTTGAGCGGCGCAACGTCCCATTGGCATTAATGTTTGTGGTATCTTCATCAGCTAGATGTGTTGTATCTTCTTCTGCACATGGCAAATTAATTTCTGAAGGCCCTTGATACGTCCATTTTGCATCATGCTTTTATATCGATATTTATTGCATTATGGACTGTTATTTCACTATATGTCACAATACTTATGGATATTCTCTCTTATTTTACAAGGTTTACATAAGGAGGGAGAATGCCGGCAGCTGGAATTCCGGGCTAGAAAAGGAGCAAATATTAGAGACCTATTCTGAGCAACTCCAAAAGTCCTGAAACTCCACGGAACATCTTAAAATAAATAAAGAAAAATCCTTGCCAAAGATGAAGGCCAGGGGGCCCACACCCTGCTCATGAGGGTGGGGGGCGCGCCCCCCTAGGGCACGCCCTCCTACCTCGTGGGCCCCCTGGTGGCTCTCCGACGTCCATCTTCTCCTATATGAAGTCTTTCGATGAGAAAAAAATCAGAAGGAACTTTTCGGGACGAGACTCCACCGCCACGAGGCGGAACCTTGGCGGAACCAATCTAGAGCTCCGGCAGAGCTGTTTTGCCGGGGATACTTCCCTCCGGGAGAGGGAAATCATCACCATCGTCATCACCAACGCTCCTCTCATCGAGAGAGGGCAATCTCCATCAACATCTTCACCAGCACCATCTCATCTCCAAACCCTAGTTCATCCCTTGTATCCAATTCTTGTCTCAAAGTCCGGGATTGGTGCTAGTAGGTTGCTAGTAGTGTTGATTACTCCTTGTAGTTGATGCTAGTTGGTTTAATTGGTGGAAGATCATATGTTCAGATCCTATATGCATATTACTACCCCTCTGATTATGAACATGAATATGCTTTGTGAATAATTACGTTTGTTCCCGAGGACAAGGGAGAAGTCTTGCTATTAGTAGTCATGTGAATTTGGTATTCGTTTGATATTTTGATAAGATGTATGTTGTCTAGCCTCTAGTGGTGTTATGTGAACGTCAACTACATAACACTTCACCATTATTTGGGCCTAGAGGAAGGCATTGGGAAGTAATAAGTAGATGATGGGTTGCTAGAGTGACAGAAGCTTAAACCCTAGTTTATGCGTTGCTTCGTAAGGGGCTGATTTTGATCCACATGTTTCATGCTATGGTTAGGTTTACCTTAATATTTTTGTTATAGTTGCGGATGCTTGCAACAGAGGTTAATCATAAGTGAGATGCTTGTTCAAGTAAGAACAACACCCAAGCACCGGTCCACCCACATATCAAATTATCAAAGTATCAAACGCGAATCATATGAACGTGATGAAAACTAGCTTGACGATATTCCCATGTGTCCTCGGGAGCGCTTTTCCTATTATAAGAGTTTGTTCCGGCTTGTCCTTTGCTACAAAAGGATTGGGCCACCTTACTGCACTTTATTTACTTTTGTTACTTGTTGCTCGTTACAATCTATCTTATCACAAAACTATCTGTTACCACTTATTTCAGTACTTGCAGAGAATACCTTGCTGAAAACCGCTTATCATTTCCTTCTGCTCCTCGTTGGGTTCGACACTCTTACTTATCGAAAGGACTACGATAGATCCCCTATACTTGTGGGTCATCAAGACTCTTTTCTGGTGCCGTTGCCGGGGAGTGTAGCGCCTTTGGTAGGTGGAATTTGGTAAGGAAAAATTTATATAGTGTGCTGAAATTTACTGTCACTTGTTACTATGGAAAGTAATTCTCTGAGGGGCTTGTTCGGGGTATCTTCACCCCGTCCAGTAGAGCAAAGAGTTGCTCCTCAACCTACTGAACCTATTGAAAATGAAACTCCTTTTGAATTTCCTTTGGGTATGATGGAAAAACTGCTAGCTAACCCTTTTACAGGAGATGGAACAAAGCATCCTGATGAGCACTTAATATATGTGGATGAAGTTTGTGGACTATTTAAGCTTGCAGGTATACCCGACGACGTTGCTAAGAAGGTCTTCCCTTTATCTTTGAAGGGAGACGCGTTGATATGGTATAGGCTATGTGATGATATGAGATCATGGGACTATAAAAGATTGAAGTTGGAATTTCATCAAAAGTATTACCCTATGCATCTTGTTCATCGTGATCGCAATTATATATATAATTTCTGACCTCGCGAAGGAGAAAGCATCGCTCAAGCTTGGGGGAGGCTTAAATCAATGTTATATTCATGCCCCAATCATGAGCTCCCGAGAGAAATAATTATGCAAAGTTTTTATGCTCGGCTTTCTGATAACAATCGCACCATTCTCGATACTTCTTGTGCTGGCTCTTTTATGATGAAGACTATTGAATTCAGATGGAATTTATTGGATAGAATTAAACGCAACTCTGAAGATTGGGACCTCGACGAAGGTAAGGAGTCATGTATGACACCTAAGTTTGATTGTGTTAAATCTTTTATGGACACCGATATTTTCCGTAAGTTTAGCACTAAATATGGACTTGACTCTGAGATAGTAGCTTCTTTCTGTGAATCTTTTGCTACTTATGTTGATCTCCCTAAGGAGAAGTGGTTTAAATATCATCCTCCCATAGAAGTAAAAGTAGTTGCACCTATTAAAGTTGAAGAAAAGACTGTCACTTATAATGATCCTATTGTTCCTACTTCTTATATTGAGGAACCACCTTTCCCTGTTAGAATAAAGGATCATGCTAAAGCTTCAACCGTTGTTCGTAAAAGCAATATTAGAACTTATACACCTCCTGAGCAAGTTAAAGTGGAACCTAATATTGCTATTGTTAAAGATCTCTTGTCTAATAATATAGATGGGCATGTTATTCAGTTCGAAGGTGAAACTGCTAGAATTGCTAAACCTTGTGATAAAGATAAACATAGACCTGTGGTAGGCGTGCCTGTTATTTCTGTTAAAATAGGAGATCATTGTTATCATGGCTTATGTGATATGGGTGCGAGTGCTAGTGTTATACCGCATACTTTATACGAAGAAATTAAGAATGAAATTGCACCTGCTGAGTTAGAAGGTATTGATGTCACAATTAAACTTGCCAATAGAGATACTATTTCACCAATTGGTATTGTTAGAGATGTTGAAGTCTTGTGTGGGATAACTAAATATCCTGCTGATTTTCTTGTTCTTACTTCTCCGCAAGATAGCTTTTGCCCCATTATATTTGGTAGACCCTTCTTAAATACTGTCAATGCTACCATAGATTGCAAAAAGAATGTTGTTACTGTTGGCTTGGATGATATGGTTCATGAGTTTAATTTCTCTAAATTTAGTAAACAACATCGTGAGGAAGAATTACCTAGTAAGGATGAAATTATTGGTCTTGCTTCTATTGTTGTACCTCCTAGTGATCCTTTAGAACACTATTTGCTAGACCATGAAAATGATATGTTCATGAATGAAAGAAGGGAAATAGATGAAGTATTCTTTAAACTGGAACCTATTCTGCAACATAATTTGCCTGTTGAAATTTTAGGGGATCCACCTCCACCCAAGGGAGATCCCGTGTTTGAGCTTAAACCTTTGCCCGATAATCTTAAATATGCTTATCTTGATGAAAAGAAGATATATCATGTTATTATTAGTGCTAACCTTTCAGAGCATGAAGAAGAAAGATTATTGAAAACTCTGAGGAAGCATCGTGCTGCTATTGGATATACTCTTGATGATCTTAAGGGCATTAGTCCCACTCTATGTCAACATAAAATAAATTTGGAAGCAGATGCCAAACTAGTTCGTGATCCTCAACGACGTCTGAATCCTAAGATGAAAGAAGTGGTAAGAAAAGAAATACTAAAGCTTCTGGAGGCAGGTATAATCTATCCCATTGCTGATAGTGAGTGGGTAAGTCCTGTCCATTGTGTCCCTAAGAAGGGAGATATTACTGTTGTTCCTAATGATAAAGATGAATTGATTCCACAAAGAATTATCACAGGTTATAGGATGGTAATTGATTTCCGTAAATTAAATAAGGCTACTAAGAAAGATCATTACCCCTTACCTTTTATTGATCAAATGCTAGAAAGATTATGCTAACATACACACTATTGCTTTCTAGATGGTTATTCTGGTTTCTCTCAAATACCTGTGTTGGCTAGAGATCAATCAAAGACTACTTTTACATGCCCTTTTGGTACTTTTGCTTATAGGCGTATGCCTTTTGGTTTATGTAATGCACCTGCTACCTTTCAAAGATGCATGATGGCTATATTCTCTGACTTGTGTGAAAAGATTTGTGAGGTTTTCATGGACGACTTTTCCGTCTATGGTTCCTCTTTTGATGATTGCTTGAGCAATCTTGACCAAGTTTTGCATGTTGGGGAACGTAGCAGAAATTCAAAATTTTCTACGCATCACCAAGATCAATCTATGGAGTAATCTAGCAACGAGGGAAGGAGAGTGCATCTACATACCCTTGTAGATCGCTAAGCGGAAGCGTTCAAGTGAATGGGGTTGATGGAGTCGTACTCGTCGTGATCCAAATCATCGATGATCCTAGTGCCGAACGGACGGCACCTCCGTGTTCAGCACACGTACAACCCGGTGACGTCTCCTACGCCTTGATCCAGCAAGGGGAGAAGGAGAGGTTGGGGAAGACTCCATCCAGTAGCAGCACGATGGCGTGTTGGTGGTGGAGGAGCGTGGTACTTCAGCAGGGCTTCGCCAACCACCGCAAGAGACGAGGAGGGAGAGGGGTAGGGCTGCGCCAAGAAGGAGATTGAATCGTATCTATGGCAGCCCAAAACCTCAAGTATATATAGGGGAAGGGGAGGGGCTGCGCCCCCACCTAGGTTTCCACCCCTAGGGGTGGCGGCCAGCCCTAGATCCCATCTAGGGGGGGGGGGGGCGGCCAAGGGGCGAGAGAGGGGGCGCACCACTAGGTGGGCCTTAGGCCCATCTGAGCCTAGGGTTTGCCCCCTTCCACTCTCCCTTGCGCCTTGGGCCTTGGTGGAGGGGGCGCACCAGCCCACCTGGGGCTGGTCCCCTCCCACACTTGGCCCATGTAGCCCTCCGGGGCTGGTGGCCCCACTTGGTGGACCCCCGGGACCCTCCCGGTGGTCCTGGTAAGTTACCAATAGCACCCGAAACTTTTCCGGTGACCAAAACAGGACTTCCCATATATAAATCTTTACCTCCGGACCATTCCGGAACTCCTCGTGACGTCTGGGATCTCATCCGGGACTCCGAACAACATTCGGTAACCACGTATATCTATTCCCTATAACCCTAGCGTCATCGAACCTTAAGTGTGTAGACCCTACGGGTTCGGGAACCATGCAGACATGACCGAGACGTTCTCTGGTCAATAACCAACAGCGGGATCTGGATACCCATGTTAGCTCCCACATGCTCCACTATGATCTCATCAGATGAACCACGATGTCAAGGACTTAATCAATCCCGTATACAATTCCCTTTGTCTAGCAGTACGATACTTGCCCGAGATTCGATCGTCAGTATCTCGATACCTTGTTCAATCTCGTTACTGGCAAGTCTCTTTACTCATTCCATAACACATCATCCCGTGATCAACTCCTTGATCACATTGTGCACATTATGATGATGTCCTACCGAGTGGGCCCAGAGATACCTCTCCGTTTACACGGAGTGACAAATCCCAGTCTTGATTCGTGCCAACCCAACAGACACTTTCGGAGATACCTGTAGTGTACCTTTATAGCCACCCAGTTACGTTGTGACGTTTGGCACACCCAAAGCACTCCTACGGTATCCGGGAGTTGCACAATCTCATGGTCTAAGGAAATGATACTTGACATTAGAAAAGCTTTAGCATACGAACTACATGATCTTGTGCTAGGCTTAGGATTGGGTCTTGTCCATCACATCATTCTCCTAATGATGTGATCTCGTTATCAACGACATCTAATGTCCATGGTCAGGAAACCGTAACCATCTATTGATCAACGAGCTAGTCAACTAGAGGCTTACTAGGGACATGGTGTTGTCTATGTATCCACACATGTATCTGAGTTTCCTATCAATACAATTCTAGCATGGATAATAAACGATTATCATGAACAAGGAAATATAATAATAACCAATTTATTATTGCCTCTAGGGCATATTTCCAACAGTCTCCCACTTGCACTAGAGTCAATAATCCAGTTCACATCGATATGTGATTAACACTCAAGGTCACATCCCTATGTGACTAACACCCAAAGAGTTCTGGGTTTGATCATGTTATGCTTGTGTGAGAGGTTTCAGTCAA
This sequence comes from Triticum aestivum, assembly GCF_018294505.1. Classification (NCBI taxonomy): domain Eukaryota; kingdom Viridiplantae; phylum Streptophyta; class Magnoliopsida; order Poales; family Poaceae; genus Triticum; species Triticum aestivum. Next base: position 31,400,732 of record NC_057809.1, read on the forward strand.
CGGGTCTGCAACATTCAAATCCGTATGTACTTCGCAAATTTCTATGTCATCTTGTAGATGCAACTACTACGCTACATTTGGAGCCATTTCAAATAACTGTTCTACTTGGAGCTATTCTAAATTGTTGCTCCATTATACGTATCCGGTATCTCTACTCAGAGCTATCCGGATAGGTGTTAAGCTTGCATCGACGTAACTCTTTACGTCGAACTCTTTATCACCTCCATAACCGAGAAACATATCCTTATTCCTCTAAGGATAATTTAGACCGCTATCTGGTGATCTACTCCTAGATCACCTTTGTACCCTCTTGCCAAATATCTGGCAAGGCACACATCAGGTGCGGTACTCGGCATGGCATACCGTATAGAGCCTATGACAAAAGCATAGGGGACGACCTTCGTCCTTCCTCTTTCTTCTGCCGTGGTCGAGCTTTAAGTCTTAACTTCATACCTTACAACTTAGGCAAGAACTCCTTCTTTGACCGATCCATCTTGAACACCTTCAAGATCATGTCAGGGTATGTGCTCATTTGAAAGTACCATTAAGCGTTTTGATCTATCCTTATAGATCTTGATGCTCAATGTTCAAGTAGATTAATCCAGGCTTTCCATTGAAAAACACTTTCCAAATAACCCTATATGCTTTCCAGAAATTCTACGTCATTTCTGATCAACAATATGTCAACAATATAGAATCATCAGAAATTCTATAGTGCTCCCACTCACTTCTTTGGAAATACAAGTTTCTCATAAACTTTGTATACACCCAAAATCTTTGATCATCAAATCAAAGCATACATTCCAACTCCGAGATGCTTACTCCAGTCCTTAGAAGGATTGCTGGAGCTTTGCATACTTGTTAGCATCTTTCAGGATTGACAAAACCTTCCGGTTGTATCACATGCAACCTTTCCTCAAGAAAATCGTCGAGGAAACAATGTTTTGACATCGTATCTGCAAGATTTCATAAATAATGCAGTAATCGCTAATATAATTCCAACAGACTCTTAGCATCGCTACGAGTGAGAAAGTCTCATCGTAGTCAACTCCTTGAACTTGTCGGAAAACATCTTAACGACAAGTCGAGCTTTCTTAATGGTGATTACCATCAGTGTCCGTCTTCCTTTAAAAAAATCCATATGTACCTAACAGCCTTACGACCATCAAGTAGTTCTTCCAAAGTCTGCACTTTGTTTTCATATATAGATCCTCTCTCGGATTATATGGCCTCGAGCCATTTTGGAATCCAGGCCCACCATCGCTTCTCCATAGCTCGTAGGTTCATTGTTGTCTAGCAACATGACTTCCAAGACAGGATTACGCACCACTCTGAAGTAGTACGCATCCTTGTCATCCCACGAGGTTTGGTAGTGACTTGATCTGAAGTTTCATGATCACTATCATAAGCTTCCACTTCAATTGGTGTAGGTGCCACAGGAACAACTCCCTGTGCCCTGCCACACACTAGTTGAAGAGACGGTTCAATAACCTCATCAAGTCTCCACCATCCTCCCACTCAATTCTTTCGAGAGAAACTTTTCCTCGAGAAAGGACCCGATTCTAGAAACAATCCCATATTGCTTTCGGATCTGAGACATGAGGTATACCCAACTGTTTTGGGTGTCCTATGAAGATGCATTTATCCGCTTTGGGTTCGAGCTTATCAGCCTGAAACTTTTTCACATAAGCGTCGCAGCCCCAAACTTTTAAGAAATGACAGCTTAGGTTTCTCTAAACCATAGTTCATATGGTGTCATCTCATCGGAATTACGTGGTGCCCTATTTAAAGTGAATGTGGTTGTCTCTAATGCCTAACCCATAAACTATCGTGGTAATTCGATAAGAGACATCATGGTATGCATCATATCCAATAGGGTGCAGTTATGATGTTCGGACACACCATCACACTATGGTGTTCTAGGCTGTATTAGTTTTGAAACAATTTCCACAATGTCTTAATTCGGTGCCAAACTCGTAATTCAGATATTCATTTCTATGATCATATCATAGATATTTTATCCTCTTGTCACGACGATCTTTCAACTTCACCCTGAAATTACTTGAACCTTTCAATAATTCAGATTCGTGATTCATCAAGTAAATACACTCCACATCTACTCAAATCATCTGTGAAGTAAGAACATAACGATATCCACTACACGCCTCAGCACTCATTGGACTGCACACATCAAAATGTATTACTTCCAACAGGTTGCTTTCTAGTTCCATTTTACTGAAAACGAGGCTTTCAGTCATCTTGTCCATGTGGTATGATTTGCATGTCTCAAGTGATTCAAAATCAAGTGAGTCCAAACGGTCCATTTGCATGGAGTTTCTTCATGCATATACACCAATAGACATGGTTCGCATGTCTCAAACTTTTCAAAAACGAGTGAGCCCAAAGATCCATCAACATGGAGCTTCTTCATGCGTTTTATACCGGTATGACTTACGTGGCAGTGCCACAAGTAGGTGGTACTATCATTACTATCTTATATCTTTTGGCATGAACAAGTGTATCACTACGATCGAGATTCAATAAACTATCCATTTTAGGTGCAAGACCATTGAATATTATTCAAATAAGCAGAGTAACCATTATTCTCCTTAAATGAATAACCGTATTGCGGTAGACATAATCCAATCATGTCTATGCTCAACGCAAACACCAATCTCGATGGTAGAGGGAGCGTGCGATGCTTGATCACATCAAGCTTGGAAAAACGTCCAACACATATCGCCAGCTCACCTTTAGCTAGTCTCCATTTACTCCGCAGCCTTTTATTTCGAGTTTACTAACACTTAGCAACCGAACCGGTATCTAATACCATGGTGCTACTAGGAGTACTAGTAAAGTACACATTAACACAATGTATATCCAATATACTTCTATCGACCTTGCCAGCCTTCTCATCTACCAAGTATCTAGGGTAATTCTGCTCCAGTGGCTGTTCCTCTTATTACAGAAGCACTTAGTCTCGGGTTTGGGTTCAACCTTGGGTTTCTTCACTAAAGCAGCAGCTGATTTGCCGTTTCATGAAGTATCCCTTCTTGCCCTTGCCCTTCTTGAAACTAGTGGTTCAACCATCAACAATTGATGCTCCTTCTTGATTTCTACTTTTGTGGTGTCAAACATCGCGAATATCTCGAGGATCATCATATATGTCCCTGATATATTATAGTTCATCACGAAGCTCTAGCAGCTTGGTGGTAATGAGTTCGGAGAAACATCACTATCTCATCTGGAAGATCAACTCCCACTCGATTCAAATGATTGTTGTACTCAGACAATCTAAGCACAAGCTCAACAAGTGAGCTTTTCTCCCTTAGTTTGCAGGCTAAGAAAATCGTCAGAGGTCTTATACCTCTTGACGTGGGCACGAGCCTGAAATCCCAATTTCAGCCCTTGAAACATCTCATATGTTTCGCGACATTTCAAAACGTCTTCGGTGCCTCAACTCTAAACCGTTTAACTGAACTATCACGTAGTTATCAAAATGTGTATGTCAGATGTTCGCAACATCCACAGACAACGTTCGAGGTTCAACACACTGAGCGGTGCATTAAGGACACAAGCCTTCTATGAAGCAATGAGGATAATCCTCAGTTTACGGACCTGGTCCGCATAATTGCTACTATCATCTTTCAACTAAATTTTCTCTAGGAACATATCTAAACAGTAGAACTGAAGCGCGAGCTACGACATAATTTGCGAAGACCTTTTGACTATGTTCAGGATAATTAAGTTCATTTTATGAACTCCCACTCAGATAGACATCCCTCTAGTCATCTAAGTGATTACATGATCCGAGTCAACTAGGCCGTGTCCGATCATCATGTGAGACGGACTAGTCATCATCGGTGAACATCTTCATGTTGATCGTATCTTCTATACGGCTCATGTTCGACCTTTCGGTCTTCCGTGTTCCGAGGCCATGTTTGTACATGCTAGGCTCGTCAAGTCAACCTAAGTGTTTCGCATGTGTCCCGAGGCCATGTCTGTACATGCTAGGCTCATCAACGCCCGTTGTATTCTAACGTTAGAATCTATCACACCCGATCATCACGTGGTGTTTCGAAACAACGAACCTTCGCAACGGTGCACAGTTAGGGGGAACACCTTTCTTGAAATTTTAGTGAGGGATCATCTTATTTAAGCTACCATCGTTCTAAGCAAATAAGATGTAAAACATGATAAACATCACATGCAATCAAATAATAGTGACATGATATGGCCAATATCATATTGCTCCTTTGATCTCCATCTTGGGGCTCCATGATCATCTTGTCACCGGCATGACACCATGATCTCCATCATCGTGTCTCCATGAAGTTGCTCGCCAACTATTACTTCTACTACTATGGCTAACACTTTTAGCAATCAATCCCGTATACAATTCCCTTTGTCTAGCGGTACGATACTTGCCCGAGATTCGATCGTCGGTATCCCGATACCTTGTTCAATCTCGTTACCGACAAGTCTCTTTACTCGTTCCGTAACACATCATCCCGTGATCAACTCCTTGGTCACATTGTGCACATTATGATGATGTCCTACCGAGTGGGCCCAGAGATACCTCTCCGTTTACACAGAGTGACAAATCCCAGTCTCGATTCGTACCAACCCAACAGACACTTTCGGAGATACCTATAGTGTACCTTTATAGCCACCCAGTTACGTTGTGACGTTTGGCACACCCAAAGCACTCCTATGGTATCCGGGAGTTGCACAATCTCATGGTCTAAGGAAATGATACTTGACATTAGAAAAGCTTTAGCATACGAACTACATGATCTTGTGCTAGGCTTAGGATTGGGTCTTGTCCATCACATCATTCTCCTAATGTTGTGATCCCGTTATCAACGACATCTAATGTCCATGGTCAGGAAACCGTAACCATCTATTGATCAACGAGCTAGTCAACTAGAGGCTTACTAGGGACATGGTGTTGTCTATGTATCCACACATGTATCTGAGTTTCCTATCAATACAATTCTAGCATGGATAATAAACGATTATCATGAACAAGGAAATATAACAATAACCAATTTATTATTGCCTCTAGGGCATATTTCCAACATTGCAGAGATGTGAAGAAACCAATCTTGTCTTGAATTGGGAAAAGTGCCACTTTATGGTTAATGAAGGTATTGTCTTGGGGCACAAAGTTTCTGAAAGAGGTATTGAAGTTGATAAAGCCAAGGTTGATGCTATTGAAAAGATGCCATGTCCCAAGGACATCAAAGGTATAAGAAGTTTCCTTGGTCACGCTGGATTTTATAGGAGGTTCATTAAGGACTTCTCAAAAATTTCTCGGCCTCTGACTAATTTATTGCAAAAAGATATACCATTTGTCTTTGATGATGATTGTGTAGAAGCATTTGAAATACTTAAGAAAGCATTAGTCTCTGCACCTGTTGTTCAGCCACCTGATTGGAATTTACCCTTTGAAATTATGTGTGATGCTAGTGATTATGCTGTAGGTGTTGTTCTAGGGCAAAGAGTTGATAAGAAATTAAATGTTATTCATTATGCTAGTAAGACTCTAGACAATGCTCAAAGAAATTATGCTACTACTGAAAAAGAGCTTTTAGCAGTTGTATTTGCTTGTGATAAGTTCAGATCTTATATTGTTGATTCTAAAGTAATTATTCACACTGATCATGTTGCTATTAAATATCTTATGGAAAAGAAAGATGCTAAACCTAGACTTATTAGATGGGTTCTCTTGCTACAAGAATTTGATTTGCATATTGTTGACAGAAAAGGAGCTGAGAACCCCGTTGCAGACAACTTGTCTAGGTTAGAAAATATTCTTGATGACCCACTACCTATTAATGATAGCTTTCCTGATGAACAATTAAATGTTATAAATACTTCTCATAGTACTCCATGGTATGCTGATTATGCTAATTATATTGTTGCTAAGTTTATACCACCTAGCTTTACATACCAACAAAAGAAAAATTGTTCTATGATTTGAGACATTACTTTTGGGATGACCCACATCTTTATAAAGAAGGAGTAGATGGTGTTATTAGACGTTGTGTACCTGAGCATGAACAGGAACAGATCCTACGCAAGTGTCATTCCGAGTCTTATGGAGGACACCACGCTGGAGATAGAACTGCACATAAGGTATTGCAATCTGGTTTTTATTGGCCTACTCTCTTCAAGGATGCCCGTAAGTTTGTCTTGTCTTGTGATGAATGTCAAAGAATTGGTAATATTAGTACGTCAAGAAATGCCTATGAATTATTCACTTGTTATTGAACCATTTGATGTTTGGGGCTTTGATTATATGCGACCTTTTCCTGCCTCTAATGGATACACACATATTCTAGTTGCTGTTGATTACGTTACTAAGTGGGTAGAAGCTATTCCAACTAGTAGTGCTGATCATAACACTTCTATTAAATGCTTAAAGAAGTTATTTTCCCGAGGTTTGGAGTCCCTAGATACTTAATGACTGATGGTGGTTCGCACTTTATTCATGGTGCTTTCCGTAAAATGCTTGCTAAATATGATGTTAATCATAGAATTGCATCTCCTTATCACCCTCAGTCTAGTGGTCAAGTAGAGTTGAGCAATAGAGAGCTCAAATTAATTTTGCAAAAGACTGTTAATAGGTCTAGAAAGAATTGGTCCAAGAAACTTGATGACGCATTATGGGCCTATAGAACTACATATAAAAATCCTATGGGTATGTCTTCGTATAAAATGGTTTATGGAAAAGCATGTCACTTACCTCTCGAACTAGAACATAAGGCATATTGGGCTATTAAAGAGCTCAACTATGATTTTAAACTTGCCGGTGAGAAGAGGTTATTTGATATTAGCTCACTTGATGAATGGAGAACCCAAGCTTATGAAAATGCCAAGTTGTTTAAAGAAAAGGTTAAAAGATGGCATGACAAAAGGATACAAAAGTGTGAGTTTAATGTAGGTGATTATGTATTGCTATACAACTCTTGTTTAAGATTTTATGCAGGAAAACTTCTCTCTAAATGGGAAGGCCCCTGTGTTATCGAAGAGGTCTATCGTTCTGGCGCCATAAAGATCAACAACTTTGAAGGCACAAATCCGAAGGTGGTAAACGGTCAAAGAATCAAACATTATATCTAAGGTAATCCCATAAAGGTTGAAACCAATACGATTGAAACCGTAACCCCGGAGGAATACATAAGGGACACTTTCCGAAAAGGAATAGGTATGTGGTACCGTAAGTAAACCGACTCCGAAACAATTTTTTAGGCAATATTTCTCCGTTTTGGAATATTTAGAAAAATAGAAAAATAAGTAGCAGTCCGGGAAGGACACAAGGGCCCCACGAGGGTGGTAGGTGCGCCCTACCCCCTGGGCGCGCCCCCTACCTCGTGAGCACCTCGTGTGCCTTCCGGACTCCGTTTTCTTGCACGTCACGTATTTTGGTCGGTAAAAATTCATTATATATTCTCCCGAAGGTTTTGACTCCCGTATCACGCAAATTTCCTCTGTTTTTTTTCGAGCTATTGCTGCTGCAGATTAGAACAAGATGTCTTCTCAAGAGTCAATCGGGGAGAGTCGGGTATCTAATCCGGCACCAGAACCAAGGGCAAACAGCGACGCTGACCACTTTGGGCCAGCAACGGAGGAAGAGATGGAGGCTGACTTGATGAGAGTTGATGCCATGGAGGATGAAGAAGTCACCTCTCGCCTCCGAGCTGGGTTCACGATGGGGGAACTACAGAGCTCAGCTATTCCAAATTCGGTTATCCCTTCTAATGTTCGATTTCTTTCTTATGAAAATATGAAGAGGAGTGTCACTTGTTCTCCCGCAGCTATGCAACACCCTTGGGTGCAAGGAGCTTTAGCTGTCATAGGAAAGCTTCATAAGGAAATAATGGACCTCAAACAACAAGTCAACAAGCTCAAGGAGGAGAACCGCATCCTGAGGGGAATCATTGCCAAGAATATTACACCGACAACAAAGAAGGAGATATAATCACATGGGTATGGGCACTCCTCTTGGCAACTGCCAAGCTTGGGGGAGGTGCCCCGGTATCATAGCACAATGACAACTCCTATCTTTACCGTTTTTCTTAGTTCGATCCTATTAGTAGTATGTTGATCTAGTAGAATAAAGTTTATGGCATGATCTAGTTTTGAGTTTCGCTTTATGATCTTTCTATGTAATCGAGTCAGTGAGCTATATATAATAAAGATTAGTGTTGAGTCAAGGGCTTGATTTTTTGCCATGATCTTGGGAGAATAAAAGAAAGAGAAAAAGAATAAAAAGAAACAAAAAGTTCATATTGATCTTATTGAGAGTAATGACTTCACATAGAAAGGGTATGATGATTAAAAGTTGTTGGGAATTGGTAGACATAGCTTTGGTCATTGTTGCAATAAATAGGAAGTAATAAGGAAAGAGAGGTCTCACATATAGATATATTATCATTGACATCTTTTATGATTGGGAGCACTCATTAAAATATGACATGCTAAAGAGTTGATGTTGGACAAGGAAGACAATGTAATGAGTTATGTCTTATATCTAAGATAAAGTATGTTGTCATGGATCCTCTAACTTGTTAAGCTTGCATTTCCCCCTCATGCTAGCCAAATTCTCAGCACCAAGTAGAAATACTACTTGTGCTTCCAAACACCCTTAAACCAGTTTTGCCATGAGAGTCCACCATATCTACCTATGGATTGAGTAAGATCCTTCAAGTAAGTTGTCATCGGTGCAAAGCAATAAAAATTGCTCTAAATATGTATGATTGATTGGTGTGGGAGAAATAAGCGTTATACGATCTTGTGATGTGGAAGTAATAAAAGCGACAGACTGCATAATAAAGGTTCATATCATAAGGGGCAATATAAAGTGATGTTCTTTCGCATTGAGATTTTATGCATCCAACCATAAAAGCGCATGGCAACCTTTGCTTCCCTCTGCGAAGGGCCTATCCTTTATTATTATCTTCTACCTTATGCAAGAGTCATGGTGATCTTCACCTTTTCTTTTTCATTTTATCCTTTGTCAAGCTCAGCATGTTGTGGATGACATATTACTGATTGGAAATGATATAGAATTTCTGGATAGCATAAAGGGATATTTGAATAAGAGTTTTTCAATGAAAGACCTCGGTGAAGCTGCTTACATATTAGGCATAAAGATCTATAGAGATAGATCAAGACGCTTAACTGGACTTTCACAAAGCACATACCTTGACAAGATTTTGAAGAAGTTCAAAATGGATCAAGCAAAGAAAGGTTTCTTGCCTGTGTTACAAGGTGTGAAGTTGAGTCAGACTCAATGCCCGACCACTGCAGAAGATAGAGAGAAAATGAAAGATGTTCCCTATGCTTCAGCCATAGGCTCTATCATGTATGCAATGCGGTGTACCAGACCTGATGTGTGCCTTGCTATAAGTTTAGCAGGGAGGTGCCAAAGTAATCCAGGAGTGGATCACTGGACAATGGTCAAGAACATCCTGAAGTACCTGAAAAGGACTACGGATATGTTTCTCGTATATGGAGGTGACAAAGAGCTCATTGTAAACGGTTACGTTGATGCAAGCTTTGACGCTGATCCGGACGATTCTAAATCGCAAACCGGATACGTGTTTACATTAAACGGTGGAGCTGTCAGTTGGTGCAGTTCTAAACAAAGCGTCGTGGCGGGATCTACATGTGAAGCGGAGTACATAGCTGCTTCGGAAGCAGCAAACGAAGGAGTCTGGATGAAGGAGTTCATATCCGATCTAGGTGTCATACCTAGTGCATCGGGTCCAATGAAAATCTTTTGTGACAATACTGGTGCAATTGCCTTGGCAAAGGAATCCAGATTTCACAAAAGAACCAAGCACATCAAGAGACGCTTCAATTCCATCCGGGATCTAGTCCAGGTGGGAGACATAGAGATTTGCAAGATACATACGGATCTGAATGTAGCAGACCCATTGACTAAGCCTCTTCCACGAGCAAAACATGATCAGCACCAAGGCTCCATGGGTGTTAGAATCATTACTGTGTAATCTAGATTATTGACTCTAGTGCCAGTGGGAGACTGAAGGAAATATGCCCTAGAGGCAATAATAAAGTTATTATTTATTTCCTCATATATCATGATAAATGTTTCTTATTCATGCTAGAATTGTATTAACCGGAAACATAATACATGTGTGAATATATAAACAAACAGAGTGTCACTAGTATGCCTCTATTGACTAGCTCGTTAATCAAAGATGGTTATGTTTCCTAACCATGAACAAATAGTTGTTATTTGATTAACGAGGTCACATCATTAGTTGAATGATCTGATTGACACGACCCATTCCATTAGCTTAGCACCAGATCGTTTAGTATGTTGCTATTGCTTTCTTCATGACTTATACATGTTCCTATGACTATGAGATTATGCAACTCCCGTTTGCCGGAGGAACACTTTGTGTGCTACCAAACGTCACAACGTAAATGGGTGATTATAAAGGTGCTCTACAGGTGTCTCCAAAGGTAGATGTTGGGTTGCCGTATTTCGAGATTAGGATTTGTCACTCCGATTGTCGGAGAGGTATCTCTGGGCCCTCTCGGTAATGCACATCACATAAGCCTTGCAAGCATTACAACTAATGAGTTAGTTGCGAGATGGTGTATTACGGAACGAGTAAAGAGACTTGCCGGTAACGAGATTGAACTAGGTATTGGATACCGACGATCGAATCTCGGGCAAGTAACATACCGATGACAAAGGGAACGACGTATGTTGTTATGCGGTCTGACCGATAAAGATCTTCGTAGAATATGTAGGAGCCAATATGGGCATCCAGGTCCCGCTATTGGTTATTGACCGGAGATTTGTCTCAGTCATATCTGCATTGTTCCCGAACCGTAGGGTCCGCACGCTTAAATGTTACGATGACAGTTATTATGAGTTTATGCATTTTGATGTACCAAAGTTAGTTCGGAGTCCCGGATGTGATCACGGACATGACGAGGAGTCTCGAAATGGTCGAGACATAAAGATCGATATATTGGAAGCCTATATTTGGACATCGGAATCGTTCCAGGTAAAATCGGCATTTTACCGGAGTACCGGTGGGTTACCGGAACCCCCCCCCCCCCGGGGGGGGGATTAATGGGCCTTCATGGGCCATAAGGGAGAAGAGAGGGGCCGGCCAGGGCAGGCCGCGCGCCCCCTCCCCCCTAGTCCGAATAGGACAAGGAAAGGGGGGGGGGGCGCCCCCCTTTCCTCTTCTCCTTCTCCTTTTCCTATTCCAACAAGGCAAAAGAGGGGGGAGTCCTACTCCCGGTAGGAGTAGGACTCCTCCAGGCTCACCCCTTGGGGCCGGCCGCAGCTCCCCCTCCCTCCTTTATATACGGGGGCAGGGGGGCACCCTAGAACACACAAGTTGATCATCGTGATCGTTCCTTAGCCGTGTGTGGTGCCCCCTTCCACCATATTCCACCTCGGTCATATTGTAGTAGCACTTAGGCGAAGCCCTGCGACGCTAGAACATCAAGATCGTCACCACGCCGTCGTGCTGACGGAACTCATCCCCGAAGCTTTGCTGGATCGGAGCCCGAGGAACGTCATCGAGCTATACGTGTGCTAAGAACTCGGAGGTGACGGAGTAACGGTGCTTGGATCGGTCGGATCGGGAAGACGTACGACTACTTCCTCTACGTTGCGTCAACGCTTCCGCTTCGGTCTACGAGGGTACGTAAACAACACTCTCCCCTCTCGTTGCTATGCATCACCATGATCTTGCGTGTGCGTAGGATTTTTTTGAAATTACTACATTCCCCAGCAGTGGTATCAGAGCCTAGGTTTTATGGTTTGATGTTATGTGCACGAGTAGAATAGAAGTGAGTTGTGGGCGATATAAGTCATACTGCCTACCAGCATGTCATACTTTGGTTCGGCGGTATTGTTGGACGAAGCGGCCCGGACCGACATTACGCGTACGTTTACGCGAGACCGGTTCTCCCGACGTGGTTTGCACATAGGTGGCTTGCGGGTGACAGTTTCTCCAACTTTAGTTGAACCGAGTGTGGCTACGCCCGGTCCTTGCGAAGGTTAAAACGGCATCAACTTGACAAACTATCGTTGTGGTTTTGATGCGTAGGTAAGATTGGTTCTTGCTTAAGCCCGTAGCAGCCACGTAAAACTTGCAACAAACAAAGTAGAGGACGTCTAACTTGTTTTTGCAGGGCATGTTGTGATGTGATATGGTCAAGACATGATGCTAAATTTTATTGTATGAGATGATCATGTTTTATAACCGAGTTATCGGCAACTGGCAGGAGCCATATGGTTGTCGCTTTATTGTATGCAATGCAATCGCGCTGTAATGCTTTACTTTATCACTAAGCGGTAGCGATAGTCGTGGAAGCATAAGATTGGCGAGACGACAATGATGCTACGATGGAGATCAAGGTGTCGCGCCGGTGACGATGGTGATCATGACGGTGCTTCGGAGATGGAGATCACAGGCACAAGATGATGATGGCCATATCATATCACTTATATTGATTGCATGTGATGTTTATCTTTTATGCATCTTATCTTGCTTTGATTGACGGTAGCATTATAAGATGATCTCTCACTAAATTATCAAGAAGTGTTCTCCCTGAGTATGCACCGTTGCGAAAGTTCTTCGTGCTGAGACACCACGTGATGATCGGGTGTGATAGGCTCTACGTTCAAATACAACGGGTACAAAACAGTTGCACACGCGGAATACTCAGGTTTTACTTGACGAGCCAAGCATATACAGATATGGCCTCGGAACACGGAGACCAAAAGGTCGAGCGTGAATCATATAGTAGATATGATCAACATAATGATGTTCACCAATGAAACTACTCCATCTCACGTGATGATCGGACATGGTTTAGTTGATTTGGATCACGTGATCACTTAGAGGATTAGAGGGATGTCTATCTAAGTGGGAGTTCTTTAAGTAATTTAACTAATTAAACTTAAATTTATCATGAACTTAGTACCTAATAGTATCTTGCTTATGTATGTTTGATAGTAGATAGATGGCCCGTGTTGTTCTTCCGTTGAATTTTAATGCGTTCCTTGAGAAAGCAAAGTTGAAAGATGATGGTAGCAATTACACGGACTGGGTCCGTAACTTGAGGATTATCCTCATTGCTGCACAGAAGAATTACGTCCTGGAAGCACCGCTGGGTGCCAGGCCTGTTGCTGGAGCAACACCAGATGCTATGAACGTCTGGCAAAGCAAAGCTGATGACTACTCAATAGTTCAGTGTGCCATGATTTACGGCTTAGAATCGGGACTTCAACGACGTTTTGAACGTCATGGAGCATATGAGATGTTTCAGGAGTTGAAGTTAATATTTCAAGCAAATGCCCGGATTGAGAGATATGAAGTCTCCAATAAGTTCTATAGCTGCAAGATGGAGGAGAACAGTTCTATCAGTGAGCATATACTCAAAATGTCTGGGTATAATAATCACTTGATTCAGATGGGAGTTAATCTTCCAGATGATTGCGTCATTGACAGAATTCTCCAATCACTGCCACCAAGCTACAAGAGCTTCGTGATGAACTATAATATGCAAGGGATGAATAAGACTATTCCCGAGCTCTTCGCAATGCTGAAAGCTGCGGAGGTTGAAATCAAAAAGGAGCATCAAGTGTTGATGGTCAACAAGACCACTAGTTTCAAGAAAAAGGGCAAAGGGAAGAAGAAGGGGAACTTCAAGAAGAACGGCAAGCAAGTTGCTGCTCAAGAGAAGAAACCCAAGTCTGGACCTAAGCCTGAAACTGAGTGCTTCTACTGCAAGCAGACTGGTCACTGGAAGCGGAACTGCCCCAAGTATTTGGCGGATAAGAAGGATGGCAAGGTGAACAAAGGTATATGTGATATACATGTTATTGATGTGTACCTTACTAATGCTCGCAGTAGCACCTGGGTATTTGATACTGGTTCTGTTGCTAATATTTGCAACTCGAAACAGGGACTCCGGATTAAGCGAAGATTGGCTAAGGACGAGGTGACGATGCGCGTAGGAAACGGTTCCAAAGTCGATGTGATCGCGGTCGGCACACTACCTCTACGTCTACCTTCGGGATTAGTATTATACCTAAATAATTGTTATTTGGTGCCAGCGTTGAGCATGAACATTATATCTGGATCTTGTTTAATGCGAGACGGTTATTCATTTAAATCAGAGAATAATGGTTGTTCTATTTATATGAGTAATATCTTTTATGATCATGCACCCTTGAAGAGTGGTCTATTCTTATTGAATCTCGATAGTAGTGATACACATATTCATAATGTTGAAGCCAAAAGATGCAGAGTTGATAATGATGGTGCAACTTATTTATGGCACTGCCGTTTAGGTCATATCGGTGTAAAGCGCATGAAGAAACTCCATACTGATGGACTTTTGGAACCACTTGATTATGAATCACTTGGTACTTGCGAACCGTGCCTCATGGGCAAGATGACTAAAACACCGTTCTCCGGTACTATGGAGAGAGCAACAGATTTGTTGGAAATCATACATACAGATGTATGTGGTCCGATGAATATTGAGGCTCGTGGCGGATATCGTTATCTTCTCACCTTCACAGATGACTTAAGCAGATATGGGTATATCTACTTAATGAAACATAAGTCTGAAACATTTGAAAAGTTCAAAGAATTTCAGAGTGAAGTTGAAAATCATCGTAACAAGAAAATAAAGTTCTACGATATGATCGTGGAGGAGAATATTTGAGTTATGAGTTTGGTGTACATTTGAAACAATGCGGAATAGTTTCGCAACTCACGCCACCCGGAACACCACAGCGTAATGGTGTGTCCGAACGTCGTAATCGTACTTTACTAGATATGGTGCGATCTATGATGTCTCTTACAGATTTACCGCTATCATTTTGGGGTTATGCTTTAGAGACGGCCGCATTCACGTTAAATAGGGCACCATCAAAATCCGTTGAGACGACGCCTTATGAACTATGGTTTGGCAAGAAACCAAAGTTGTCGTTTCTGAAAGTTTGGGGCTGCGATGCTTATGTGAAAAAGCTTCAACCTGATAAGCTCGAACCCAAATCGGAGAAATGTGTCTTCATAGGATATCCAAAGGAAACTATTGGATACACCTTCTATCACAGATCTGAAGGCAAGACTTTTGTTGCTAAATTCGGAAACTTTCTGGAGAAGGAGTTTCTCTCGAAAGATGTGAGTGGGAGGAAAGTAGAACTTGATGAGGTAACTATACCTGCTCCCTTATTGGAAAGTAGTACATCACAGAAAACTGTTTCTGCGACACCTACACCAATTAGTGAGGAAGCTAATGATAATGATCATGAAACTTCAGAACAAGATACTACTGAACCTCGTAGATCAAACAGAGTGAGAACCGTGCCAGAATGGTACGGTAATCCTGTTCTGAAAATCATGCTGCTAGATCATGATGAACCTACGAACTATGAAGAAGCGATGGTGAGCCCAGATTCCGCAAAACGGCTTGAAGCCATGAAATCTGAGATGGGATCCATGTATGAGAACAAAGTATGGACTTTGGTTGACTTGCCCGATGATCGGCAAGCATTTGAGAATAAATGGATCTTCAAGAAGAAGACTGACATTGACGGTAATATTACTGTCTACAAAGCTCGACTTGTTGCAAAAGGTTTTCGACAAGTTCAAGGGGTTGACTACGATGAGACCTTCTCACCCGTAGCGATGCTTAAGTCTGTCCGAATCATGTTAGCAATTGCCGCATTTTATGATTATGAAATTTGGCAGATGGATGTCAAAACTGCATTCCTGAATGGATTTCTGGAAGAAGAGTTGTATATGATGCAACCGGAAGGTTTTGTCGATCCAAAGGGAGCTAACAAAGTGTGCAAGCTCCAGCGATCCATTTATGGACTGGTGCAAGCCTCTCGGAGTTGGAATAAATGCTTTGATAGTGTGATCAAAGCATTTGGTTTTATACAGACTTTCGGAGAAGCCTGTATTTACAAGAAAGTGAGTGGGAGCTCTGTAGCATTTCTGATATTATATGTGGATGACATATTACTGATTGGAAATGATATAGAATTTCTGGATAGCATAAAGGGATATTTGAATAAGAGTTTTTCAATGAAAGACCTCGGTGAAGCTGCTTACATATTAGGCATAAAGATCTATAGAGATAGATCAAGACGCTTAATTGGACTTTCACAAAGCACATACCTTGACAAGATTTTGAAGAAGTTCAAAATGGATCAAGCAAAGAAAGGTTTCTTGCCTGTGTTACAAGGTGTGAAGTTGAGTCAGACTCAATGCCCGACCACTGCAGAAGATAGAGAGAAAATGAAAGATGGTCCCTATGCTTCAGACTCTATCATGTATGCAATGCTGTGTACCAGACCTGATGTGTGCCTTGCTATAAGTTTAGCAGGGAGGTGCCAAAGTAATCCAGGAGTGGATCTCTGGACAGCGGTCAAGAACATCCTGAAGTACCTGAAAAGGACTACGGATATGTTTCTCGTATATGGAGGTGACGAAGAGCTCATTGTAAACGGTTACGTTGATGCAAGCTTTGACACTGATCCGGACAATTCTAAATCGCAAACCGGATACGTGTTTACATTAAACGGTGGAGCTGTCAGTTGGTGCAGTTCTAAACAAAGCGTCGTGGCGGGATCTACATGTGAAGCGGAGTACATAGCTGCTTCGGAAGCAGCAAACGAAGGAGTCTGGATGGAGTTCATATCCGATCTAGGTGTCATACCTAGTGCATCGGGTCCAATGAAAATCTTTTGTGACAATACTGGTGCAATTGCCTTGGCAAAGGAATCCAGATTTCACAAAAGAACCAAGCACATCAAGAGACGCTTCAATTCCATCCGGGATCTAGTCCAGGTGGGAGACATAGAGATTTGCAAGATACATACGGATCTGAATGTAGCAGACCCGTTGACTAAGCCTCTTCCACGAGCAAAACATGATCAACACCAAGGCTCCATGGGTGTTAGAATCATTACTGTGTAATCTAGATTATTGACTCTAGTGCAAGTGGGAGACTGAAGGAAATATACCCTAGAGGCAATAATAAAGTTATTATTTATTTCCTCATATATCATGATAACTGTTTATTATTCATGCTAGAATTGTATTAACCGGAAACATAATACATGTGTGAATATATAAACAAACAGAGTGTCACTAGTATGCCTCTACTTGACTAGCTCGTTAATCAAAGATGGTTATGTTTCCTAACCATGAACAAAGAGTTATTATTTGATTAACGAGGTCACATCATTAGTTGAATGATCTGATTGACATGACCCATTCCATTAGCTTAGCACCCGATCATTTAGTATGTTGCTATTGCTTTCTTCATGACTTATACATGTTCCTATGACTATGAGATTATGCAACTCCCGTTTGCCGGAGGAACACTTTGTGTGCTACCAAATGTCACAACGTAAATGGGTGATTATAAAGGTGCTCTACAGGTGTATCCAAAGGTAGATGTTGGGTTGGCGTATTTCGAGATTAGGATTTGTCACTCCGATTGTCGGAGAGGTATCTCTGGGCCCTCTCGGTAATGCACATCACATAAGCCTTGCAAGCATTACAACTAATGAGTTAGTTGCGAGATGATGTATTACGGAACGAGTAAAGAGACTTGCCGGTAACGAGATTGAACTAGGTATTGGATACCGACGATCGAATCTCGGGCAAGTAACATACCGATGACAAAGGGAACAACGTATGTTGTTATGCGGTCTGACCGATAAAGATCTTCGTAGAATATGTAGGAGCCAATATGGGCATCCAGGTCCCGCTATTGGTTATTGACCGGAGATTTGTCTCAGTCATGTCTGCATTGTTCTCGAACTGTAGGGTCCGCACGCTTAAATGTTACGATGACAGTTATTATGAGTTTATGCATTTTGATGTACCGAAGTTAGTTCGGAGTCCTGGATGTGATCACGGACATGACGAGGAGTCTCGAAATGGTCGAGACATAAAGATCGATATATTGGAAGCCTATATTTGGACATCGGAATCGTTCTGGGTAAAATCGGCATTTTACCGGAGTACCGGGGGGGTTACCGGAACCCCCCCGGGGGATTAATGGGCCTTCATGGGCCATAAGGGAGAAGAGAGGGGCCGGCCAGGGCAGGCCACGCGCCCCCTCCCCCCCTAGTCCGAATAGGACAAGGAAAGGGGGGGGGGTGGCGCCCCCCTTTCCTCTTCTCCTTCTCCTTTTCCTATTCCAACAAGGCAAAAGAGGGGGGAGTCCTACTCCCGGTAGGAGTAGGACTCCTCCAGGCGCACCCCTTGGGGCCGGCCGCACCTCCCCCTCCCTCCTTTATATACGGGGGCAGGGGGGCACCCTAGAACACACAAGTTGATCATCGTGATCGTTCCTTAGCCGTGTGCGGTGCCCCCTTCCACCATATTCCACCTCGGTCATATTGTAGCAGCGCTTAGGCGAAGCCTTGCGACGGTAGAACATCAAGATCGTCACCACGCCGTCGTGCTGACGGAACTCATCCCCGAAGCTTTGCTGGATCGGAGCCCGGGGAGCGTCATCGAGCTGTACGTGTGCTAAGAACTCGGAGGTGCCGGAGTAACGGTGCTTGGATCGGTCGGATCGGGAAGACGTACGACTACTTCCTCTATGTTGCGTCAACGCTTCCGCTTCGGTCTACGAGGGTACGTAGACAACACTCTCCCCTCTCGTTGCTATGCATCACCATGATCTTGCGTGTGCGTAGGAATTTTTTTGAAATTACTACGTTCCCCAACAACTTTTTGGGACGAGACTCCGCCGCCACGAGGCGGAACCTTGGCGGAACCAATCTAGAGCTCCAGCAGAGCCGTTCTGCCGGGGATACTTCCCTCCGGGAGGGGGAAATCATCACCATCGTCATCACCAACACTCCTATCATCGGGAGAGGGCAATCTCCATCAACATCTTCACCAGCACTATCTCATCTCCAAACCCTAGTTCATCTCTTGTATCCAATTCTTGTCTCAAAGTCCGGGATTGGTGCTAGTAGGTTGCTAGTAGTGTTGATTACTCCTTGTAGTTGATGCTAGTTGGTTTAATTGGTGGAAGATCATATATTCAGATCCTATATGCATATTATTACCCCTCCGATTATGAACATGAATATGCTTTGTGAGTAATTACGTTTGTTCCTGAGGACAAAGGAGAAGTCTTGCTATTAGTAGTCATGTGAATTTGGTATTCGTTTGATATTTTGATAAGATGTATGTTGTCTAGCCTCTAGTGGTGTTATGTGAACATCGACTACATAACACTTCACCATTATTTGGGCCTAGAGGAAGGCATTGGGAAGTAATAAGTAGATGATGGGTTGCTAGAGTGACAGAAGCTTAAACCCTAGTTTATGCGTTGCTTCGTAAGGGGCTGATTTGGATCCACATGTTTCATGCTATGGTTAGGTTTACCTTAATATTTTTGTTGTAGTTGTGGATGCTTGCAATAGAGGTTAATCATAAGTGGGATGCTTGTTCAAGTAAGAACAACACCCAGGCACTGGTCCACCCACATATCAAATTATCAAAGTATCGAACGCGAATCATATGAACGTGATGAAAACTAGCTTGACGATATTCCCATGTGTCCTCGGGAGCGCTTTTCCTATTATAAGAGTTTGTTCCGGCTTGTCCTTTGTTACAAAAGGATTGGGCCACCTTGCTGCACTTTATTTACTTTTGTTACTTGTTGCTTGTTACAATCTATCTTATCACAAAACTATCTGTTACCACTTATTTCAGTACTTGCAGAGAATACCTTGCTGAAAACCGCTTATCATTTCCTTCTGCTCCTCATTGGGTTCGACACTCTTACTTATCGAAAGGACTAGATAGATCCCCTATACTTGTGGGTCATCAGCCCTCGTTGTCGCTTGGCGGGTGTTGTTGTCATGTTCGCCAGATTATCTTCCTCTTCATACTATCTTCAGTGTGGTCCCTTATGACATGTACACTTGTCACGCTTCCTAGAAAAAGGCTTGTACATAAAAGAGAATCGGGTGTTTAACATGCAGTAAGCCACACTAATAGATAAGTAAATAACTTTTAAATAACCTTAATTTCTTAATCTGGTATGTTGGATCTATTATCATGAATGGGAAATAAGGGTGTTCTCTTTCCCACAACAATTTGAAGATAAATTTGTGCATTTGTAAATATGGCTTTACCTATAAACAGAGTAGAGTTCTATTGGTCAGATTTGAATTGAGTTTAATGTCAGTTAAACCATCAACAAGTGGTTTGAAGTACTTATGTTTGTCCGCGTATTCTTTTTGGGTGGTTTGATGCTCTATTACTTGCATAGTTGTATGACTTTATAGCAATATGTGGCCCTACATTAGAAGGATGAATGCAGTTAATACGTGCAATAACTAGGGTTCAGATTGTGCGTACTTCATTGTTGGCACACAAAGATCTGTGTGGTACATTCTCAACATCACTCATTAGGTGCTCAATAATCTACTTTGAAAAACACAAGATGAATGGTTAGTATGTCGTAGTAGAGAAATTAAATCTCAATTTTGTGGCAGTGGACATGTAGCAAATGATTTACATACATCTCCCTCCGCAAACAGGGCCTTGTCCCTCTTTGCCACCTTCTCCTTGTCCTAGAACTAAATCAAAGACTTCTAAAGAGGAGAGTAATCTATGTCTATATTGTGCAGAGCGAGGTTAGCAACAAAACTTCTAAATACGAGAGTAATCTATGTCTATAATATGCTCTCAACTGACTTCAGACTTTGTAGTTGGACATAGTAGGCGACTGATTGCGCACAATGTGAACCTTCTCATGAAGTGTCCATTTGTAGATCTTTTGCTTTCTTTGATGTGTTACACTAGGCCTTTGTAAGTAATTGCTCGCTCTTTCGGGTCTTTGTATGCCACGAACAGTTTGGCTTCTTTTTGTTTCTGTTTCGGACTCGATCGTCTTGTGTGCATGCCTTCGTTTAGTTTCAGGTGCCTCACCTTCTGAAGGCAGGCCCATGGTATTTACTACTTACTCTACCTTTATCATTGACAGTTTTCTGTTTTCCTAACAAAATTTGTTTTCTATTGACAACAAATACCTCAACTTATGTAATGAAAGCTAGCATCTTTACTTGACGAATTTGAATATTGCATAGATGTAGTAATAACCCCTTAAAATTAGGTTTGCAATCTTTTTCCTCTGATTGCCATGCAAGACTTCCCAAATAAGGTCATAAATAACACCTTGATAGCATACCATGTAGTGTGACAAGTTGTTAATAGCAAACTATATGTCATAATAATTAGATAAATTACAAAAAAGTAAGCAAAGGCAAAATGTAGTGTGACAAGTTGTTATTACGTACATGTGTTGTTTTTAATAAAAAATAATATATACATACCTTCTCTCTAGCCGTTGGCCCTTTATTTACACAAGCTAGCCATGACGGGTGATGTATCATAACATTAGCGGATGACAAAAAAATTAGAAAGGTCATAATTTTTTTTTCTTTGGCAATGAAATTCCATATCGTACGAAAAGAAAATTGGGCTTATATGTACCTATGCTTTCTGCAGCTTCGGTGTGGTAGGAGTGTGTGAATCAGTAATCCCACTTTTCTTCATCGAAGAATTCATGGCAGGTGATGCTTGCTGATAAGAGGCACACCACAACAGATATATGTCAATCATATGGGAAAATTTGAAGAAGAAAAAAAAGTCAAATCTATGTTCTTATTCCACCCTACATTGCCTAGCTTTAAGTAGCAAAAGTTTCATTAATGACGATAATTGGAGACCAAAAAATGGAGTTGCATTGTTCCCTATACATGATACTCCCTCCTTTCCAGTTTAAATTACGAAGAGTTCTGTAAATAACAATCAGGGCCGGCTGTATGTCTTTCAGGGCCCTAAGGCGGAGTCACGATATGGGCCTTTAAGACTGTCTATAATGTATATAGATGTACATACACCTGTATCTAATTTCATATGAAAAACTTCCGGTGCTTAAAAGACAAGTTTCATTGCGCATTTCCTGATGCAAAATCACGCGTATTCACGCTGCCATGCCACTGTGCCGTCTTCCTCAAGTGCAAACAGAGGTCGATGCACGAAACATGAATACTAATAACATAATGCTTTCAGCAATCAGAGCAAAAGAGATGTGCTAACATGCGAGTTAAGAAAACTGAAACTACAGGTACGAAGCTATACTTCAAACTGATGCCGTGATACGGCAACAGAGTTTAGCTTGACATGATTCTTTCAGCAAATAAAACAGCGACTTGACCAATTGGATGAGTTCAAGTGTTTAGCACTAGATAGATCAATTACCACACAGCAGTGCTACAACGAACAGAACTAGTCTTTTCAAATAATGAGGACTAATTAGCAGCTATTACAGACTTTAAACCACCACATACGAATCCATAGATCAAATCCTAATTAACATCCTGCTACCGAGTGACAAAAGCATCGCATAAATCGTAGGTCTGACCTTGGCGCCGGGTTTCCTACGATGGATGCCAACCGGCAAGGGCGCTGCAAGGGTTGCAAAGACGCCATCAGGACGGCAACCGGCAGCGATTCTAGGCAGCGGCGGCGACGGGGAAGCATAGGGCTTGAACCTTGGCAGCGGCGGCGATTGGATATTCGTGAGCAGCGTCTCCTATTTATCGCGCAGGTCAAGAATTATCGACCAAACACGCACCTCTCTCTCCCCACTACCTGAATTATGGGCCGGCCCAAGTAGGACAGCGTCGCCTTTTCTGTTTTGAGAAATTTCTAGAACATTCCCAGACAGGTTATTTTTCCTTTCATTTTTTAAGGGTTCTTCTTTTCTTTTTCTGTTCTTTTTTCCATTTTCGTTTTCTTCTCTTTTTACATGTTCTTTCTATCATTTGTTTTTATTTATTTTTATTTTGTGAACATCTCTTGAATTCGAGAACATTCCTTGAATTGAGATTTTCTTGAAATCATTCACATTTTATGTATTCGTGAATACTTCTAAATTTTGCAGATTTTTTAAATCATGTATTATTTTTGAAATGGAAACATCTTTTTACAATTTTATGGCATTTTCTAAAATTATTAACATTTTCCCAAGCCATGAACATTTTTTGAATTCGAGAATACTTTTTGAAATTTTGAACTTTTTTACAATTTTGCTAAAAAACTGAAATTCACTAACATTTTTAGAATTCTCTAACATTTTTTTAATTCATGAATGTTTTTCTAAAAAAATCATGATCACTTCTCAGGAATATTTCTTTAAATTCATGAACACTTTTTAAAAATTCAAGAACATTTTTAAATTTGTGAACACTTATTTAAATCCAGGAACATTTTTTAAATTCATGAATCATTCTTGAAATTGGGAACTCTTTTTTATCCTGAACATTTTTTAAAGAAACAAAAACAAATAAGATAAAAAATGAGGAAAAATGGAAAAGAAAACCAGGGCTAGATCCTCTTTGAATTATAGGACTTTCTCAAAACTTATAAATAGGAAACCAACACACATGATTTGAATGATAAGCCATGTTGAATTCTAGATGACATAACACAAAACAAGTCGCCGAGATATAGCATTTGGATGCTAGATAGAAAAGGGGGTGATCTATCGATATGATTTTTTGCAAGTGTTCAATTTGGATGCTAGAGATAGAGTTGAGGCATTCGTTTTCAACAAAAAACTGTTAAAAGATAAAATTAAAGGATGTAGTAAATACCATGGGTCTGCCTTCAGAAGGGAGATCCCTAATATTAAATGAAGGCATGCAAACAAGACGACCGAGTCCGAAAGAAAAATAAATAGGCCAAACTGTTCGCAGCATACAAAGACCCCCAAAAAAAGGCAACAATTACTTACAAAGGCCTAGTGCAACAAATCAAAGAAAACAAAGGATCTACACACGAACACTTCATGAGAAGGTTCACACTGTGCCTACTATGTCCAACTATAAATTCAGTTCAGATTATCTAAACCTTATGTTGGACGAGAATGACATAAATACTATAAATTGTGCAACCCTAACACTTGATCACCTCATTGAGAGCTTAAATCAGTACACGAGTAATAAACAAAGAAATCTTCTTGGTAACCTTGCGCTCTTACAGGTAATACGTAATGACAAGTTATTTCTACCACATTCTAATTTAGTAATGCTATGGTTTTGCGACTCAATTATTTTGACTGTGTTGCAATGCAGGCGTGGTACTGCAAGAAATTCTATGTGGGCAAAGTTAAGCACAATATAGTCATAGATTACTCTCCTCGTCGGAAGCCTTTGATTCAGTTTTGGGACATGAAGAAGGCAACAAAGAGGGAAAAGGCCCGCTTTGTAGAGGGAGATGTATATCGATGATTTTCTACATGTACACTGCCACAGAATTAAATTTTACTTTCTTTAGTACAGAACGTATTCTAACCATTCATTTTCTATTCTTCAAAATAGATTATTGGGCACCTCATGAGTGATGTGGAGTATGTACTACACAGACCTGTCCATGCCAGCAATGAAGTACGCACAATCAGAACCCTATTTGTTGCATTTTCATAGTACAGAACGTATTCTAACTATATTCATCCTTCTATATGCAGGACCCCATATTGCAACAAATTCATACAACAATGAAAGTAATAGAACATAAAATCACTCAAAGAATACATAGACGAACATAAGTACTTCAAGCCACTTGTTGATGGTTTAACTGACACTGAACTCAATACAAACCTGAGCAACAAAAACAATACCTTGCGTTATCAAGTGAATAGAGGTAAAGTCTTATTCGCAAATGCACAATTTTATCTTCAAATTGTTGTGTGAAAGAAAGCAACTCTTATTTCCCATGCAAGATAATAGGTATGTTCTCCCCGACATACCATATGAAGAAATTCAGGTTATTTAAAAGATATTCTACTTATCTATTAGTGTGGCTTAGTGCAGTTAACCACTCAATTCTTTTTTATGTGCTTTTTTGTAAGAAGGGTGACAAGTGCGCAAGGGAGCACACGAAAGAGATAATGAATAGGAAGGGGAATCTACCGAACATGACAGTGACACACCTGCCAAGCGTCAGCGAGGCCCTTCACACACTAAATCACTATCTACAGAAGAAGATGCAACATATCTAGGTGATGAGGATGACACAAAAAAATAATGCCAGTGGAACGTTGCACCGGTCAGCCAGGAAATCAACCTCTGTTGTCATTAACGAAGATGAGTATTCCTTCTATGATTGTGAAAAGAAGCCACTTCTTGGTATGTAGCACACCCAGTTTCCTATCATCCAGTTATGTAACATTGCTCTTTCTATAATTTACAAAATAGATAAATCCACATACTAAGTGTGGGTCTAATTTACACTAAGGCATCTTATCATCTTGTCTATTTACCCATCTAATTTACAATAAGATATTTTATCATCTTTGTCTGTTTACCCATTCTAGTGTTTCTTTTAGACCCACACATAGCATGCGAATTTATGCATGTTATGAACTATAAATAGAACAATGCTACATAACTGGATGATAGACAACGGTGTGTGCGACATACCACAAAGTTGCCTCTTTTCATCGTGATAGCAAGAATACTCATCTTCCTTATTGACAAGGAGGTTGATTTACTGGCTAACCGGTGCAACGTCCCATTAGGATTACTATTTGTGTCATATTCATCACCTACATGTGTTGTATCTTCTTCCGCAAATGGCCATTTAGTGTGTGAAGACATTTGCTCCTGCTTGGCAGGTGTTGTCATGCTCGGTAGATTCCCTTCCTCTTCATCATGTCTTCCGACTTAAAAATAATTGGTGTACATAAAAGAAAGTGTTTAACATGAACTAAGCCACACTAATAGATGAGTAAAGTATACTTTAAATCACCTAAATTTCTTCATCTGGTATGTTGGGAAGAATGAACCTATTATCCTTCATCAGAAATAAGGGGTGTTTTCTTTCACATAATAATTTACAAAGATAAAATTGGGCAATTGTGAATATAACTTTACCTCTAAACACTTAATAATACGAGTAGAGTTCTATCGGTCAGGTTTGTATTAATTTTAATGTCGGTTAAATCATCAACAAATGTCTTGAAGTACATATATTTATTCGTTTATTCTTTTGGGGTATTTTTTGTTCTACTATTTGCATAGTTATGTGAATTTGTTACAATATGCGGCTATGCGTTTATAAGGATGAATATAGTTAAAAATATGTTCTGTAGTATGAAAATGCAATAGTTAGGTTTTAGATTGTGCGTACTTAATTGTTGGCATGGACAGGTCTGTGTAGTACATACTCCACATCACTGATTAGGTGCTCAATAATCTATTTTGAAGAATACAAGATGAATGGTTATGTGCTAGTAGAGAAAGTAAAACTCAATTATGTGGCAGTGGACATGTAGCAAATCATCTGACAAGAAGGGTAATCTATGCCTATATTGTGATTAACTTTGTTCACATACAATTTCTCCCAGTAACACATCTATATTGCAACACAGTCAAAATAACCACTCGCAAAACTGTAGCACAACTACATTGGAATGCAGTAGATATAACTAGTCATTATGTATTACATGTGACAGAGCGAGATTACGAAGAAGATTTCTTGTTTATTACTCTTGTACCACTTTAAGCTCTTAGCGAGGTGATAAGTGTCAGGTTTGCCCAATTTATATTATTTATATCATTCCTTTCCAACATAAGGTTCATATAATATGAACTGATTTCTGACTTTGTAGTTGGACATGGTGACTGATTGCGGAGAATATGAACCTTCTCATGAAGTATTCATTTGTACATTCTTTGTTTTCATTGATTTGTTGCACCAGGCCTTTGTAAGTAATTGCTCGCTCTTTCGGGTCTTTGTATGCCGCGAACAATTTGGCTTCTTTCTGTTTTCTTTCGGACTCGATCGTCTTGTGTGCATGCCTTCGTTTAATTTCAGGTGCCTCACCTTCCGAAGGCAGTCCCATGATATTTACTACATACTCTACCTTTATCCTTAACTGTTTTTTGTTTTCTAACAAAATTTATTTTCTGTTGACAACAAATACCTCAACTTCTGTATTGAAAGCTAGTTTCTTTACTAGACGAATTTGAATATTGCATACATGTAGTAATAATCCCTTAAGATTAGGTTTGCAAAAAAAAATCCTCTGACTGCCATGCAAGACTTCCCAAATAAGGTCATAAATAGCACCTTGATAGCAGACCATATGTAGTGTGACAAGTTGTTAATAGCAAAATATTTATTATAACAATTAGATAAATTGCAAAAAGTAAGCAAAGGCAAAATGTAGTGTGACAAGTTGTTATTACGTACATGTGCTGTTTTTCAATAAAATAATATATACATGCCTTCTCTCTCTAGCCGTTGGCCCTTTATTTACACAAGCCATGACGGGTGATGCATCCGAACATTAGCACATGACAAAAAAAATCAGAAAGGTCATAACTTTTTTTTCTATGGCAACGAAATTCCATATCGTACTAAAAGAGGAGGCAATGTAGTGTGACAAGTTATTATTACGTACGTGTGTTGTTTCAATAAAATAATATATACATACCTTCTCTCTAGCCACGTCGGTGACGGGTGATGCATCCTAACATTAGCAGATGACAACAAAAATAGAAATTTCTTTTCTTTTTTTCTTTGGAAACGGAATTCCATATCGTATTAGGGGCTTATATGTACATGTGCTTTCCATGGCTTCGGTGTGGTAGGAGTGTGTGAATCAGTAATCCCACTTTTCTTCGACGAAAAATTCATGGCAGTTGATGCTTGCTGATAAGAGACACACCACAACAGATACATGTCAATCATATGGGAAAGTTTGAAGAAAGAAAGAAAGTCAAATCTACGTTCTTATTCCACCCTACATGGCCTAGCTTTAATTAACAAAAGTTTGGTTAATGACGATTACTGGAGACCAAAAAAAGGAGTCACGTTGTTCCCCATGCATGATAAATCTACATGTCCTAGCTTAATTAAGAAGAGTTTAGCAAGACATAATTCCTTTAGCAAATAAAACAACGACTTGAGCAATTGGATGAGTTCAAGTGTTTAACACTAGATAGATGAATTACCACACAGCGCAGTGCTACAACGAACAGAACTAGTCTTTTCAAATATTGAGGACTAATTAGCAGCTACTAGTAAAAACTTTAAACCATCACGTACTAATCCATTGATGCTAGCTAAACATGATTAGTGATTAGTCAGCTAGCAGCACTACCGATTCAGCAAATCATAATACCGAGTGACAAAAGCATCGCTTAAATCGTATAGGTTTAGAGCTGAGCGACGGGTTTCCTACGATGGCTCCACTCGTGGTATGTGTAGCGGGACTGAAACGATGCCAACCGGCAAGGGCGATGCAAGGGTAGCAAAGACGCCGCCAGCACGGCAACCGAGTGACATTTTTGGAATCATGATTTTTTTTTCAATAATGCACATTTTCTGAATTTTTGAACGTTTTTTGAACTGATTATTTTTACAAATTTGTGACATTTTCGAAATTGTGCAATTTTTTGAAATTAGCTAATTTTTATAATTTGCGAATATTTTTGGAAATAGTGAAGTTTTTACAAATTTTCTAACAATTTTTTAAGAAACACATGAACATTTTACGAATTTGCGAACATTTTTTCAATGTAAGTTTTTTGGGAATTTTTGAACATTTTGACAAAGAAGGTTTTATTTTTCAATTCATGAACAGTTTTCGAATTCAGGAACATTTTTTAATTCATGAATATATATTGAATTCATGAACTTTTTTAAAATTCATAAAACAAATTAAGTATGTAAACAATTTTTAAAATCCAGGAACATTTTTAAAATGTGTGAACCGCTCTTCAAAATTTGACCTTTTTTATGCTCAATTTTTTTATGGAATCAAAAAAACAAAATAAACAAATAAGGAAAAAATGAAAAAGAAAATCAAGGCGCCCAGCCACTCAGTGGGCCGGCCCAAAGCACGTGTAGGGGGTGTACGTGATGCTGGAATCAGTAATTAAGGAGTACTCCTTCCAAAAATCACTCCCATATTGTCGGGTTATAACAAGTGGCGCCACTTGTCATAACATGGGAGTTTTCCTTGTTTGGTAGATTCGTTTATTCGAAATGTTTTATCTTTTAAACCATGGGTCCAAATCTCAAACTATTTTTACAAAAAAAACTGATGGAAAAATCGTACCAGGAGCATGTTTTTTCCTTTCTGAAGAGACACATTTTTTCCCTTCCGATCGCAGAAGCAAATCCATGTCTCCACGAGAAGTAAATCCGTGTCTCTCGCGGAATGAAAAAATAAAACGTGTTTCTTTTTTTCCTTTCCAAGAGACACAACCTTGCACTCACGAAAGCAAATTTGTGCCTGGACGAGAAGTATATGCACCTCTTGCTGTATGAAAAAAAAATGCATTCTTTCCCTTTTAGGGAGGCACGGCCATGCCTCACACGGAAGCAAATCTGTGCCTCCACGAAAAGAAAATTCGTGCTTCTTGCAGAACGAAAAGGCATTTTTTTCCTTTTCGAGAGGCACGACCAAACAAATTTGTGCTTCCACGAGAACTAAATTCATATCTCTCACGGAACATAAAAGAAGAAAAACACTTTTTTTTCCTTTTCGAGAGGCACGCCGTGCCTCTCGCGGAAGCAAATCCATGCACGAAAAAAGAAAACATGTTTTTACCCTTTACGAGAGTGAAAGCAATCCGTGCCTCTCATGGAACAAAGAAAACCTTTTTTCGCAAAAAAATAATTTTTGAGGGTACAAATTCTTAGAAAAATCAATGAAAACAAAAAAGCCAAAAAATCATCTAAAAGCCGATAACAAGTATAGAAAAATAAAAAACCGAAGGAAGATCCCAAAGCACGACACGTGGCGACGGCTGAGAGCGCGCCAAGTGGCGCTCTCCTAGCCCACCCCAAATGACCCTTGCGGGGGCTCCGAAGAAGTACTCCTCATTTAGGTGCTCTCACGATAGCTTGCCATCCGCCGACCCACTCTCGAGAATACGAGCTCCCTTCGTGAGCGTTCCTATGAGGTTAAACATTGATCGGCCTATGGGTCTTCTATGCAGAAATAAGAGCTCCTGCCCCCTCCCCTCCAGGCCTGGGCCATTGGATGACAACCCTCCCGCCTAGGTCCAGAGCCAGCCCTGTGTTATTTAAGTTTTTTTTATGCAGGGAAATAGAAAACTTGTTCCTCCATCAAAGTCCAAGTAACGTGACGGCTGCGGCGGATGAATATGAAGCATTGTTGCTAAGGTTTGTTATCAGACGAATCGTAGGCAATCTTTGTTTTGTCATGCGTGTGCATATAGACATTGTGTGGGTGTTTTTCTTTTCCTTAACGTTTAATGCCATCTACAACAAATAAAACCAAATTTTGCTAATGGTACATAACCATCTCTATTTCTAAACAAATGCTCTTGTAAATATAAAAATGCAAAAAAAAAAAAAAACCAGACTTCTTCCTTGGTACAGTATGATTTGACCATAAATATCAATCGAGTCATTCAGACCGACAAGTATAAGTGTAAGTCTTTGGGGCCACTTTGAGTAATCATGACCCACATGTACAAATATGAGCCTTGGGATAATGTATTGTTAAACTGTACAATGTAATTTTCCCTAGACATGGACTCTTTAATGATGCTATGTAGGAGTATTATGCTAAGGTGGTACCATCGTGGAATTATGCAATTAACTAGTTCAAAATAGTTTTAAAATAAATTTGTGTACAAAATTTGTGTTTGGTTTTTTTGATTAACTTTTAAGTGATTTGCTAGATAGAAAAAAAGTTAATCTTTTAGAAAATAAAAAAAATGAGATAAGAGATACATTTTGCACTTTGAGGATAGAGGATATGTTAGAGATGCCCTAATTACACTAGTAGAGTGCCCGTGCGTTGCCACGGGCTCTTGAAATAGTTTATCAGAGTTACATGTTAAAATCCACACATACAAACAATATAACACAAACTGAAGTCCATTATTGCAATGTAACAAGCTGAGTGATGTTACAACTTAACATCTATTACAAAAATATTAATATCTAGATGATGCGCTTAAGAAAATCTTTCACAATATCAGGAAAGTTTCCTCTAGCTTCATTCCCGCGATGGTTTAGCAAGTATAATAAAAATTGCTGCCTCAATTCATACCCATCCTGCAGAAAAAAAATGTAGTTAGTATGAAAAATTCACGGAGAAGGTCTTAAAACATGTAACCCACAATACTCACTGCGCAAACCGGCTTGACCAATTCTTTACCGTTCCACCAGAGCATAAAATGAAAAACAAAATAGCCAGACACATTCCTGGAAAACTTTCAATTAATATTATAAATAATATAATGATACGAAAAGTAAATATTCTTATTATGAATTCATTACCCGTCTATACTCGTTGGAACACCGGCCGGAAATAAACGATGCCATTTAGATATATCAAAATTCCACCCAGGCAGCTTTATTTCGAGTGCTTCTTTAAAATCCCTTGAAAAACTTTTTAATTTCAGTGAATGCCTCAAGTTTTTATCCTCTGACAATTGTGATGATTGAATAGGATCCATAATATGTAGATGACGTGCCTCTTTGTCGATGATGTACAGGATGTATCGGCCGATGGATGCATAGGGAAGATAAATCTACAAGTGAAGCTATTAGAAACAAAAACAAACCATGATAACGATGGTCAAAATATTTTATTTACCTTATTGCAAGATGAGATGTCGGTCTCCATCCCAGGCCAGCTATCAAATAATGTTGCCAATGTCTGGATAGTTTCCTTCTCACAAAACTTCTGACCTCGTGTTGACTCTAGCATCATGGACTAAGTAGAAGAAAAATAATATTGTTTCAACATGTTGATACTAATGGCACCTAGAATGAAGAGTTATGGTAACTTACACAAAATCGTAGATCCATGTAGTGTATAGGAGGGTCTGTGAACAATACTCCCTCGTCACATGCCAGCATAAGCACGGCGGTGTTGAAGCAATCATTGTCCATGGGCTGCTCCGGGTTAAGTATGCACTGAAGTTTCTTAAGACTTAAGCTCATTGGATCGGGTGTGGAGCTCCGGACCCACACCTCCCTGTAATTTGGATGGTAAGAAGAACAATAATATACATCCGCACATTAAATATTGATACATGATACTTACTCCAAACATCCAGCATCATAGATCGACATGATGTAGCTGCAGAGGCCGGCAAGTATTTCGTGTTGGTCCATGGGAATGATAGTGATTGGGGCGGGACGTTTCTCTTCGACAACGTCAGATGGATTATCCAGGATCTCAAGATCAGAATTATCATGGAGCAGACAAGTTTCTTCGCTAAGAGGTTGATGGTACACGGGACATCCTTTTAACTTATTAAGCTCTGAATCGAGCAAAATAATTGCTAATTTTTGTCGAAAATGTTTCATATCCTCCTAAAAAAAATTGAAAACAATTTATAAGATATTTTGATAAAACATTATGAGATAATGTATAAAACCGAAATACCTGCGTAAACTGGTCTGACAGTCCATGTGGTGTCCAGTATTCCATATAATTTAGCATAAACAATCCACATGATACGCTATAATATTATAAAATAATGCTTTAGAATATCACACAGATGAATCTAAAAACAAAGTATTGAAACAAGTACTTACCCATCGGTTTGTATTGCCTCCTAAATTTGCTCTACAATAGTCCATTTTGTAACATTGAGATCAGGCCACTTATGACCGTTGATAAATTCCGAACTATGCTCTGCAAGTTTCAGCCATTTCTCGAGCCCTAATAACTTTTATGTATATATGAGAAATGTTAAGGATAAAGTCAAACAAAATAAATGCTAAGATGAGAAAAGAAATAGATAGTTACCGTGTAGCAAGGTCATTGCGTTTGACATTCTCACCAAGTGAGTCCAATACTTGGATCTCTCGTTTTTTGGCGTTGGCAACTGCTAGATACCAATGGTAGCCCGGCATGTTAATCGGAATGAACAACTGGTGTAAATAAGATACAAATCACAGTCACAATTAGATATAGTTATTAATAAATCATTAAACATATGAACTAAATAAAAACAATCCATAATTATATGCATGGATTACGAGACAAAAACTAACCATATCTTGTTGTAGATAACTATTAACATGACGCACGATGCGACGATATTTTGATGGGTCCATGTCTCTTTCCCCGTCTTCTTTTATCTGGCCGGATACAAACGTGGTAATAATGTGTACCTTTTCACCCGCCCTGTCTTGTAAATTCTCATGAGCAAGCATACAATATATGTAAGCATTTATCACCTGCAAACAATATTTAAATTATATTTATACATTATGATATTATATATAATCAATTAATTACAAAGATTGTGCAATTGGTCTTACACCATCATGTAAGAACATGTCATTTTTAATAAGACATTCCAAATCGTCAGTTGCTAACAAGGCATCTCCAATGTCAACAAACTGGGTATTCTTAGGGGCAGACTTGATTGATTCGATGACTGTAATATCTCTAGGGGTACAAACATAGTCTATGAAATTCATAAAAAAAGTGAGCTAGCTTACTGAACAATAAAATCCAAATTTGTTGAATACAAAAGGCAATATCACCAAAAATTGTTGATAATAATATTTAAAAATACCTTGTGGGATAACATGTAAAATAGCATCCTTTTTTGGTTTATTATGAGAGATAACCTCATCGACGTGATTATGTTGTGGGTTTTCAACCCCTTGCCGTGATATTGCATCTGAACCCTCAAAGGAATCTTTCCGTGCATCTCCAGAGTCCATATCCATGTATACTATATTCTGAAGAAACAAGAATATAAATAGATCATTCATTTTATCACATAGAATATAGATACAAAGTAAGGTTAGCTTTAGGCACCTCTTCTCGCGGTGTTTCAGTGCGATTTGTCATCGTTGCCTCAGTGTGTATGTCGTAACCCACCAATTTATATCTATGATGAAATATATTAAATATTTTTCACGGCATTATAAAACTATATATAATATATAATACAAAACAACTGTTTTATCTGATAATAAGAAAAGCATTTGGTTATATTAGAAAAAAAATGCTTGTTAAATCATTTTACAAGCAGAACAATTCGGGGAAAACAACAATCTATAATGTTCATATAAGTTAGTAGGCGTTTAAAATTGCTTAAACTATTTTTAAATTAAATGATAGGCTATGGAAAATTGACAAACAGAAACTAAAACAAACAACCCAACATTAACAAAGTTTATTTGTTTCATCTATATTTTTTTGTGATACCCTTAATATATGTAACAAGCATAAAAATATTTATTTTCATGAACCAGGTTTATATATATATAGAATTTTGTTTATTTACAAATCAATAATTACGATTTTTTTGTTTAATATCATTTTGTGAGGTACAAAAAAAATTACAAACAAAATCATCCCAGCATTAATAACAAGAATACCATGATGAATTATATATGATGAAATATAAATGATATTTCCTACTGCATCATATTATTATATGTAGTATATAATAAACCATTTTGATATTATTATAATTATATGCAACACAACTTACTTGTATGCAAAAAAGATAACCTATTTGATATTATTAGAAATATATGTTATTTAAATAAATGTCATCCCACATGTTTATATAAACATGTTCAGAAGTTTTAAAAATGGTCATGACATTTGAAAAAACTTTTTGCTTTTTACATAAATGTTCTTGATTTCCAGAATATGTTTGCATATTTCATAATATTTTTTTCAAAATATGAAAGTGTTATTGCTTTTTAAAGAAAACTGATATATATATATATATGTAAAATAAATTAGGTATTTTCAGAATTTGTTCCTCAGATTCGAAAAATGTGTTTGCTTTTTAGAATTTTTTTATGGATTTACCAATAAATGTTCTGACTTTTCAAAAACTGTAATGGATTTTCAAAAAAGTTATTGTTTATTGGAATTAGTTATCAAAATTAATACAATGTTCATATTTTTAAAAATTGTTCACGTTTATGAAAATATTCTGGATTTTTTAAAAAGGTTATGATTTTCAAAGTTTGTTCTCAATATTCAAAAAATGTTTGTGTTTGTAAAGAACTGTTCAGGCTTCCAAAGTTGTTCGGGTTCTTTTTAAATGGATATCATTTTCCAATAAACTTCAAAGATTCAAAAACTTTTCGATTTGCCAAATTTGACTAAATTTGACAAAATTATTATTTGTTTTAAAGTTTATTCTCAAATTTTAAATCATGATCGTGTTTGAACAAATTGTTCGCTATTTTCATATTTGCTCACTGTTTTAAAAAATATTCGTGTTTTCAATAAGTTATATTGAAATTCAAAGTTTTTTCGGTTAGGTTTTCAAAAGAGAAAAAAAATGATGAATCAGAAAAGAAAAAAAGCCGGCCCATTCGGGACGAAACGTTTACATGGCCCAGCCCCCCTCGCGACGACCCACCTTCCCGCGCGTCGGCCCACCTCCCCGCCTCTCCACCTACCCCGCCGCCTCCCTTATCCAATCACTCGCTCCTCTCCCCTCCACTTGCTCCTCTCCCCTCCAGTCACCCCCCCCCTCGCCCCACTTCCCATCCACCGCCGCGACGCCGCATGCGTCCACGTACGGGCTGGCGGCCGCGCGGCTCCGCCCGGCGAACGCCGCATCAGGCCCTTTCCTACCTTCTCCACTCACCTCTCCTCTCCACTCAGTCGCCACCTATCGCCCTCTCACCTCCCCCCGACGCATCACCGCGCACGTCTCCTTTCCCACAACGACCAAGACTCCGCCCAACGACAGATGCGTCTCCGGTGAGCCGTGTGCGGTGGAGGGGACGCACGCAACGAGCTTCATCACGCATGCGCGGCTGCTGGATCCGGTCGTGGTCGGTCCAGATCCGCGACGTTGCTCGTTTCCGGCGATTTCAAGGTCGATCCGAAGCGGGGAGGTGGGCCGACGCGTGGGGAGATTTCAAGTCGTTGCTGGTGCTTCGATCTGCAACGGCAGAAACTACGGTACGTTGGTCCGAACCCTTTCCTCATCTACTTCTTCCATTTGTGGATTCCCTTGCCTGATCTCCTCCTCGCCTTGTGTTTCGAGGCGGCTCCCGACGGCATACGCACGGGCCACGGTGGTGCAGCCAATCGTCTTCATTGCCGGCAAGAAGCACCACCACGAGGTGCAGTCACGGTGGTGCAGCGTGTGGTCTACATCGTCTACCACTCCGCCGTCTTCCGCAACCAAACCGCCGCCCCCCTTCCCCCACACCCACTTCCGTGGCAAGGTGAGACAAATGGACCTTGCCCCTCCCCCGTCCCCTCTAATGGCCGGAGGTCCACGATTTCCTGTAATTTAGGGCTAGCTACTTGAGCGTGTACTACTACTACGTTAGGTTTAGGAGAACAGAGATGGATTTGAGACTATCAATCAATCGAGAAGTGTTTTCAGATTGCTTGCGCATGGTCAACTCTTCTGACGATTGCCCAAGCTACTACAAATACTCCCCTGGTAGATACAATCTCGGTCATCCAGTGTACCTACGTAATACCTTCCATTTTCTTGTCTTGGGGACATGCATGTTTTAATCTTGTTTAATATTTTATCCTATTTTCTTACTATTTTTATAATTTATGATCCTACAGATGCGAACTGGCCAACTTTGCTAAGTATTTAGGACAGTTTAGTTACTTGATCAGACTCTTTATTCTGCATAATTTGGAGGTTTGATTAAAAAATAGCTCCAAGCTTGAAATCAAATTAAGATACAATTGCATTAAGTCTAACTGAACATAGCAATAGACCCTTACATCTAAGTATTGACTGACATAGCAACAAGGGGGTTTACATGCACTTTTAATGAGGTATGTAACAAAAGCATCAGCTTAGTGTGAAACATGCATGCGGCTAGCTGCAGTTTAAGTTTTGTACCTCAGTTATTTAGGTGTGGCTAGTTTTCTTGTCGGCTTCTTGCGTCTTATATGGTGAACATACACAATGCTATACGGTCAACATACACAAGGTTATATGGTGCACACACAACAGTAAAGTGTGTGAATTAGTTACATATATGGTTTTTATAATTTTTGAGTATCAATTTGACTAAGCATGTTTTTATCTACTGATGTTGGACATCTATGGGACGCTTGAGGCCTACCAGTGATGCTCACTAAATGCAAATACTCAGCAACACCAGAAAGAAGATAAGTGTTCTTATTTGGTGTACATGATTTATATGCATTTAGTTATAGGATAAGCTGGTTGGTATGCATTTATTTATTGATGTACATGATCAATATGATAATTTGCTGCCATATTTACAAGACACCTTTCTTCCATTATACTTCCAGACATATCACAGTTTCTCGTAATTTTGTTTGGTCAAAATTTTTTAAGACCACAAACTGAACAAAGAAAAGGAACTAATGAATTTTACTGGTATCCAGGGTTTGTAATGTGCTTGTTTATTTGTTTGTTATCTGCCATGTTCATAATAGCATGCATGCTTGTATTGCCATAAAATGTGCTTCAAAAAAAATCATATGTTCAGATTTGCATGCATAATGTTGTAGGTGAACATACAGAGAATGAACGATAAAACATACTTTCGATACTATACATCAACCAAACTTGATCCTAATATAACAACTTTTATACCTTAAGATAAGCTAATGATCCTGAATCGTTCATACCTAGAGGAACTCACCTCCTTGATGTTGTTTGCTTACACAAGGTTCTCCTTGTTAAATTTTCCTCCAGGTCTGGCTGTTGTGATGGTTGAAGGGAAAGCAAGGAGGGGGACGAGGAATGGCAGAGGAGGTTAACATATAAGGTTAGGCCATGCGAAGGATAACTGGATAGCATAACATGGCTTAAAAACTATCTACCATATATACCTGTAAGGTGCAGTTCTATTTCCTTATTCAAACTAAAGGTTACCTGGGAATAAATTAGAAAATATGTACAAAATCAGAACTTACTAAAGACCTAAATTTTTGTATTATTTAAATAAATAACTTTTAATTGCTTGCATGCCAAGTTTAACTACAGCAAAAACGAATTCAGGACATGCACACTGATCTTTTTACTGCTTAGCTATTTTTGTAATATTACTTAATTTCATATTTTTGTAGTAATGTACAGTCTACAAATACTTTGTGCAGTTGTAATATATGAGAGATCACACAAGTTCGATGAATCATCTCAATTCCATATTTTACATGATTTCCCAATGCCAGAGGTAACCAATACTAATACTGGATGCATGAAAACAGCTTGCCATACATGTTATTGGTGAACCAACAGTAACAAATATTTTTTTATGAAGTAGCCAATATATAACTGATGGTGGCAGTACAATACATATTAGGCAGTACAATTCGTAGGATGAATGGTGTCAAGCTCCGGGCAATATGTAAAACTGAGAAAGAACGAGAGCTCTAGGTATGCTGTTATTGCTCATCACATTCCATATTGCTCATCAAATACAAAATTGGAATGTCCAGTATTCCTTTTTCACGAGATCTTAACTATTCCACTCAATCATATATATTTATAGCATAAATATGATCTGCTATGAGGTATGCGCATTTTGATACTTGTTAGCACTGTGGTTGTCAATGGATGTTTGGCTATTTATTTGTAGATGGAACTATTGTGGGGTATGGAAAATGTTTTTTTAGTTTTTGAGCTAAGTAACTACTACTTTAATTAAGGTAGTTATGGATAATTAGTTCACACATAGGAAATTGATATGTTGCAGTGTTTACCAGGCATGGCGTGGTTTGGCAGGTCGTCACGAAGTCCCCAACGCTATCACTGGCCGGACCTACGACTATACTAAGATGAGTCTTCATCTCTAAAAGCTTCTGTAAACTATATAATGGGTCTATTATTCTAACCAGCAATGAATTTAAGTAGCAATTTCATTTCTCCATGGTTAGTTGTATAATTGCCTGCCAACACTGACACTAATTGACAGCCAACCATGACCATCAATTTAATTTGACTTATTAATTTCCAACTATTTTTCCATATAAGGCTCAATATATATGAAACTATGAAACTTACATACGAACATGACTTGACTGTTGGTTGTGAATTATTAATGGAGAACATGCAGCCAATGTTTTTGAATGATTTTGCACATGAATTATCTGGTTATTGTTCACTATGGGTGCATGTGTATTATTGGGTTTGAGCCTTAGGCATGCAACAATGAGATCTATTTGTATTGTCTTGTTAACTACTTAATCCGAAATCATTCATCAAGTTTGATCTTAAATATTATCACAATACTTTTGATACAACAAAAATTATTTCAACTTGCCATGTGGAAAATCCAGTAAGAGCATATCCATGTGTATGTTTCCTATGAATGGTACGGGATTTGCAAACTTAAAAGATATTAGATATTTGACAAATATTTTTAACCAAAAATGTTTGAATTATTTGTTCTGATATGGCTGTTTGACTGATTGCAATGATGATTGTTCGTAGTTTTTTTGAACTGTGTAAGCATAGATTTACATTTTGTAGACCCGGTGCAACGCACAGGGCTTTTATTACATGAAAGGACTTATTATCCTGACAGTCATAATTTCAAGATTTTCATAAGTGTTTGTTTATTTGTTTGTTGTCTGCCATGTTAAGAATTGCATGCATGCTTTTATTGATATAAAATGTGCTTCAGAAAATCACGTGTTATGAATCCATGCTATAATTTTGAAGGTGAACATACAGAAAATGCAAGATAAAACATACTAATATAACAACTATTACAATTTTAGAGAAGATAAAGATCCAGAATTGTTCGTACCTAGAGGAACTCGACTTCTAGATGGTCCTTGCTTACACAAGGTACTCCTTGGGTAATTTTCCTCCAGGTCTGCTGTTGTGATGGCCGAACGAACAACAAGGAGGGGGAGGACGGATGGCAGACAAGGTTAACATATATAGGTAGGACATGCGGAGAATAACTGGGTAGCAGATCATGGCTGAATATAGTTATACCATATATAACCTTGTTTTCTACCATATATACCATTGTTGATGGTGCAGATCTGTTTCCTTTTTTCCATCAAATGCACACCTGTTAATAATTAAATGAACAGATTTTCATTGCTTGCATGCCAAAGTTTAGCTACAACAAAAATAAATTCACGGCATGCACAATAATCATTTTCCTGCTTAGATACTTTTGTACGATTTAACAATTTTTACTAATACTTCATTCCATATTATGGTAGTAATGTACAGTCTCAATTTACTTTTTGCAGTTGTAATATCTGAGAGACCACACAAGTTCGATGAATGCTTTCAATTCGAATTTCTCCATGGTTTCCCAATGCCAAAGGTAACCAATACTAATTCTGGATGCATGAAATCAACTACTTATTTTAGCGCTGATGTTGATCAGTAGGCATTGACATGATAAGTACATATAGTTATTTTTGCCAAATATAATTCATGACTTTATGGATCTTTTGCAATATCGTGTATGGACTTTACTATTTAGGGCTGCCCGTGCGTTAATGTGGGAGTTGTAGTAATTATACAAGTATAGTAAGCTATACTTCTGCTACGTACTGTACATGGAATAAAACTTGCATTCACTGCTATGATTCAACATTTGTGTGAGCCTAGGACCACATACAACAACTTAATATTGCATCAAGTTGAGAACTACCTAGAAAGCTATAAATATTTGCAACAAAAAGGCACCAACTCTCTATCTTCTGCCACATAGAGGTCCCCAAGACCACCTGAACTTTCATTCAAATGGATGATAAATCACTACACATCAACATTAGCTCCAACATATATGGTGTACAAACCAAACTGAGACTTGTGAGGGAGACAAAAAGATCGAGTTTAATCATGGTCCCACATATTCCTAGTTTTCCTTGCTACCGTTATTTCGAACCGTGCACACAAGTATTCAGGAATTAACTTTCATAGACAGAGGAATTAGCAGGAAGACACAGAGGATTAGTACAGGTTGCACAGTATATTCTCTGAAACACAAGAGAAAGCACAACCAGCTTCCTCTTCCCAGCGCCAAAGCCGCCAACCCCTCTGCATCCTCCGTGAGCAGAGCAGATCAAAGCCGGCACCAAGACAACACGCCTGCTTCAAGCCATTAAAGGAAACCACTCTACATACTCGGCTGCAGTCGTGCCCATGCACACCAAGGCACCGTAAGCATACAACAGGCTGGCCGCGCGCGAGGGACAGAGCTACGTGAGGGAGAGGGGCACGGGGATCTCGGCAGAATTTTTCGTGAATGGAGCGTGGCACGAGGGGGGAATATTCGTCCCTTCGGCAGAGTATAGTCCGTCAGTTAAATGCTACGTGCAATCATAACCTCCGTTTTAGGCCTTTAGATAATCTGGTGGACCAAATTAATCTTGGTACACATAATGGGGTGGTCATAGAAAAGAAAATGTTCATTTGGTTAAGAGTAGTATAGATATTAACACAATTCGAGGCGCAATGCTGCTGCCGAAGGATGTAAATATCCTGTGCACACACATGCATTTGCCTAGTTTAGGAAAAACATTAAACCCTAGCGACTCATCTCATATAGCGTCAAGCCCTATTACCCATGTACAGCTTGCACAGATGGGGCTAACAGCTCATTCATGGCAAACAACAAAATGATTCATTCAGGACGTTGCAACAAAATCAATTAATAATCCAACAATATGGTAATAAAACCAAACTTCAATAATACCAAAACACCATAAAGTTTGAATAGTTTGATAATACCAAAACATCCTAAAATTTGTGAACATACGTATATAGAAGACCCCATATAGTATTCAAATCGATGCAAAACAGATCTGAATTATAGAAAAATATTATTGGCATATCTGCATGCATCAGTCCATCTTCAATTGCTTACAACCCTCAGAGCCGCTCTAATCTCTGGCGGGATGTTTGCAGCAACTTCATTGTCTTTGAACATTAACATCTGGACCGTAACATGGTGTCTGAGCTGAATTGGATCCTAGGAAAGGCGCAAAAACTCAACCATTTAATAAACTGCTTGGATAATAATTAGCAAACATCAACTCATAATTTAAGTACTTACGGTAGTGTTCATCCAGCCCATGCTACGTAAACGACCGATCTGGTGGGCCATCTCCTGTAGCACAAAGAAGCCGGAGTGTTTGCTGCGTCAAAAAAATATTAAACATTATAATGGTCTGCATCTTATGTATGCGATCAATTTAGTAGATTACCGACGAGCAGAACAGGACATGGACTCTTCTTCCCAATCCATTATTTGGGTGTTCCAATCAGCGATCCTAGTCTGCAACACAGTGTTGAATTCTTCCTTCAGCAGTGTGATTTCCTTCCTCATCAAAATGTTATGAGTGCTATCTTCAGGATCAAACGTGTTGAAGGATGGATCCATCACGACAACCCTCCTCCTCAGCCGGTTGACTACAAGTAACCCATACGACGAATCCGAAAGTTTCAACGGTAGTAGATACTGTGGCAGGTCGACACATGTCAATTGCAATTATAATAAGTAAAATTAACCTTAAGAAAGAGCGTGTCTTACAATTATAGACTTGAACACATCATATTTAGGAAGAGGCTGGACCACAACATAGTTAATCAGCATCGTGATACGCTCTCCTAGAGTCATCCAGGAGTACCTCAAGGCCTGTGATTGAGAATGAAACTGCAAGTCGAAATAATGTTTGCTCCCAACCCAGTTGGTGCCTGCGGTCCTCTCTAATTCAGCGCTCGCAAGCTTACGTACAACAAGGTTGAAGCATTCGGGATGAAGTTTTTTTATGAAAAAAAGGGTGTCCTGGATCATTCGGAGGGTGATGTCGATCTGGTACGGCAAGGAGCTTCGTATCCATATTGATCTGGAAAAAAAATGCCCAACAACATTTAGGAAAAGACCTTAATGGTCATCTTCTAGTTTAACTTTGTCTATAGTAACCTGTAAACCGAATTCATGACATTGCATGAGGTCAGATTGTCCTCACCTAGATGTTTCTACACGTATCGAATCTATAATCTGTTTTCATGGGCTTTGCATGACATAGTTCATGTAACGTCCAATCCAACTAAAAAAACGTAGACATGTACCTATGAATATTTTAGGATTGCCCATTTAGCTAACTTTCCTTGCTGTGTAAAAGGGTGTTCAAACAAGATTGGTATATAGCAAAATAATGTATAATAAGACAACTTACTTTAATGTATCTTCGTCTCGAATGCCCATGATACTGTGAAATATGTATTGGAGTGCATCTTCCACGGCGTGCATTGGTGGGGGCAAAAGATCCATGGGCGTAGGCACATCCTCCTGGGGACCGGGAACATCCTCCTGGGCGGCAGGCGCACCCTCTTCGGGTGCGTGCGCAGCGTTCCCAATGATCGCCTC
The DNA here is from genome assembly GCF_018294505.1 of Triticum aestivum. Taxonomy (NCBI): domain Eukaryota; kingdom Viridiplantae; phylum Streptophyta; class Magnoliopsida; order Poales; family Poaceae; genus Triticum; species Triticum aestivum. The sequence continues at coordinate 31,444,168 of NC_057809.1, forward strand.
CATTGGATAGAAAATATTAGTTCTTTAGTTCTCGATCGGAAATTGCTGATGGGATATATGTGAACTTGTGTGGGTGGTTAAATAGTAGGCAGATGCAATTTATCATTTTGTTACCGTGACATCTAATAATTTGGAGAGTTGATATTCCCTTCCAAATTATCAGCGTCGTCTAAATAAAGCAGTTATTCATTTCCATGTATACAATATTTTTACTTGTGGACGGATCTGATCTTAGTCCCAGTATCAGATAATATATTCCTGATTCCATTATTTTAGCACACTTGTTTTGTCAGTACAACACAAAGGGAAATAAAAGAAACTTCCTTTTCCTCCTCCCCGTGGTCGTCTGTATGTACAAGCATTATATCATTATTAGGGTAATCATATCTCTAGATTTAATACGATCTTATTTTTCTATCCCAGACAAATGAAATAATGACGCTTTATTAACTCATATTAATATATACACCTATGGATTGCAACAGAGTACGTCTGCTAATAAATCAGATAAGATGTAAGAGATCCAAACATGCTTAAAACAATTTTGTTTCTTTACTATCTCTTTAAGTTACAAAATAGTTTTTATGATGTGTAAAATTTTCGCGTATAAAAATGCAATATATACAATCTGTGATTTCTATATTAAAATATTAAAGTTGTAACGGTGAAGTAAAAATGAACTATTTGTTCACTTGTTTTATTACTAAAAAATAATGCTTTGGCCTTTTATTTTTCTGTTATGGTTTACTGTATATAAATTCATTGTAGTTACCTTTTGATGTTTTGATTTGACATATTTTATTATGAAGCTAAGCTTCTAGACACACATCTCTTCTGGTTGTTATGTGTATGAATTGACATTAAGCATGAAGCTATTTCGACTGGTATGTCATATTTTCTGCTTTCTTGAACTCGTCGTGCTCATGGTAGCATGGGATTTCCTTGATACTAATATATCGTATTACATATGCCTGTTTTCAGTGTAAGTGTGTTAATTTATCAACAAAACCTTGGTGAATCTACAATCAGGGGGAGCCTTGATGCCTTCTGTGACACCCCCGATTTGACCGTACACTAATCATACACGCAAACGTGTACGATCAAGATTAGGGACTCACGGGAAGATATCACAAAACAACTCTACAAATAAAATAAGTCATACAAGCATCATATTACAAGCCATGGGCCTAGAAGGCTCGAATACAAGAGCTCGATCATAGACGAGTCAGCGGAAGCAACAATATCTGAGTACAGACATAAGTTAAACAAGTTTGCCTTAAGAAGGCTAGCACAAACTGGGATACAGATCGAAAGAGGCGCAGGCCTCCTGCCTGGGATCCTCCTAACTACTCCTGGTCGTCGTCAGCGGGCAGCATGTAGTAGTAGGCACCTCCGGTGTAGTAGGAGTCGTCGTCGACGGTGGTGTCTGGCTCCTGGGCTCCAACATCTGGTTGCGACAACCAGGAGGAAGGGAAAGGGGGAAAAGGGGGAGAAAGCAACCGTGAGTACTCATCCAAAGTACTCGCAAGCAAGGAGCTACACTACATATGCAAGGGTATCAAATGGAATAAGGGTATCATATGTGGACTGAACTGCAGAATGCCAGAATAATAGGGGGATAACTAATCCTTTCGAAGACTACGCTTCTGGTATCCTCCATCTTGCAGCAGGAGAAGAGAGTAGATGGAAGTCCTCCAAGTAGCATCGCATAGCATAATCCTAACTGATGATCCTCCCCTCGTCGCCCTGTGAGAGAGCGATCACCGATTGTATCTGGCACTTGGAAGGGTGTGTTTTATTAAGTATCCAGTTCTAGTTGTCATAAGGTCAAGGTACAACTCCGGGTCGTCCTTTTACCGAGGGACACGGCTATTCGAATAGATAAACTTCCCTGCAGGGGTGCACCACATACCCCAACACGCTCGATCCCATTTGGCCGGACACACTTTCCTGGGTCATGCCCGGCCTCGGAAGATCAACACGTCACAGCCCTACCTAGGCACAACAGAGAGGTCAGCACGCCGGTCTAAACCCTATGGCGCAGGGGTCTGGGCCCATCGCCCTTTGCACACCTGCATGTTGCAAACGCGGCCGAAAGCAGACCTAGCCTAGTGGCCTTCCAGTCCAATCCGGCGCGCGCCACTCAGTCGCTGACGTCACGAAGGCTTCGGCTGATACCACGACGCCGGGATACCCATAACTGCTCCCACGTAGATGGTTAGTGCGTATAGACCAAATGGCCAGACTCAGATCAAATACCCAGATCTCGTTAAGCGTGTTAAGTGTCCGCAAACGCCGAACAGGGCCAGGCCCACCTCTCTCCTAGGTGGTCGGAACCTACCCTGTCGCTCCGCCTCAAGATCCACTCGCGGGTGCTCCTACGAGCCTACCCGTCTTTAGTCACCACATGTATCATGTATAAAGTATATAGTATATACCCGTGATCACCTCCCGAGTGATCACGGCCCGATAGTATAGCATGGCAGACGGACAAGAATGTAGGGCCACTGATGATAAACTAGCATCCTATACTAAGCAGTAGGATAGCAGGTAAGGTATCAACAGTAGTAGCAAGGACAGGCTATGCATCAGTATAGGATTAACGGGAAGCAATAACATGCTACTCTACTCTAATGCAAGCAGTATAGAGAAGAGTAGGCGATATCTGGTGATCAAAGGGGGGGCTTGCCTGGTTGCTCTGGCAAGAGAGAGGGGTCGTCAACACCGTAGTCGTACGGGGTAGCAGCGGCGTTGGTCTCGGTGTCTAGAGAGAGAAGAGGGGGAAGAAACAATAAATATAATGCAAGCATATGCATAGTGAAGCATGACATGACAAGTAACGATGCTAGGCGTGCCCTAACGCGGTAGCAGGTGATACCGGTGAAGGGGGATAAAATCCGGGAAAGTATCCCCGGTGTTTCGCGTTTTCGGGCACAGGAGCCGGAGGGGGAAAGTTGCGTGTTCGCTATGCTAGGGATGCGTGGCGGACGAACGGGCTGCGTATCCGAGTTCGTCTCGTCGTTCTGAGCAACTTTCATGTAGAAAGTATTTTCATCTGAGCTACGGTTTATTTTATATTAATTTTAAAAGATTTAAATCATTTTTAGGATTTATTTAATTAATTTAATCAACATTATCCAAAATAGTGTCTGCTGACGTCATCATGACGTCAGCATGACGTCAGCAGTTGACTTGGTCAACTGACATGTGGGTCCCGTTCGTCATTGACTGATTAGGCTAATTAGCAGTTAATTAAGTTAACTACTGTTTAATTAAACTAATTAGTGTTTAATTAAACTAATTAGTTAATTAGGTTAATCTAATTATGATTAACTAACTTAATTAATTCCTTAATTAATTAAATTATTATTATCCATTTATTTATTTTATATATTATTTTTAGTTCCCTTTTTTTTATTAAAACGTTCTGGGGGTGGGGCCCCACTGTCATAGGGCCAGAGGAGGCCTAGCGGGTTTGGGCGTGGGTGCCCGCCCGAACACGCACGGGCGCGGGTGCTCTGGGCGCCGGCGTCGGGCGTGTGGACTGCGGCGATTCGAGGGAGGCCGGGGCGAGCGGCGGCCGGGTGGTGCAGGAGGCGAGTGGCAGGCCAGCGTGCGGTAGCGGCTGCGGGTGGCCGCGGCCGAACCAGGAGGCGGCGACGCAGGCGGGCGCAGGCAGCTGCCGGCGAGCACGGCGAGCGGCCAGGGGAGACGCAGCGGGCAGGGTTCGGCCATGGGCGGGCGGCACCAGCGTCAGAGAGGCGAAGCACGGGCGCGCGCGAGGCCACGTGAGAGCGTGCCCGAGCGCGGGCAGCGCGTTCTGCGAGGGAGGGGAAGGCGGGGGGCTTGGCCGACGCGGGCGCGCGCGGTCGATGGCCTCGGCGGGGCGCAGGTGTAGAGGCGGCGCGGACGGCGCATGGTGAGCATGCGGGGCGAGGGAGAGAGGAGGCCGGGGCCTCACCGGGGCGCGTAGGGGTCCGTGCAGCGGGGATCGAGGGGGGTGATGGCGACGATGGCGTAGAGGGAAGCAGGCCGGTGAGGGAGGCGGTCCGGCGAGGTGGAGACGAGGATGATAGCGACGGGATCCAAGGGCGGCGGGGTCGAACGGTGAGCGTCGGCGGCGTGGTTCCGGCGACGGCGTGGCAGCTTCGGGGCGGCGGCGTCGCGAGGTGGGGGGGGGGGGAAGCGGGCTCGTCCCCGATCCAGATCGGATCGGCGAGTGGGGGAGCGAGGGGAGTGGCGGCGTGGGGGGAATGGGGGTTCTGGGTGGGGGGTTAGGGTTAGTGGGGGGGGATAAGGGAGGCGTGGGGGGGCCGGCTGGGCCGTGGGGTGGGCCGGTGGCCGAATGGGCCGGCCAGTTGGGTCGGCTGGCCCCGGGAGGGGGGGGCTTCTCTCTTTTCCTTTTTTGTTTGTTTTATGTTTTCTTTTATTATATCTTTATTTCTTTATTTTAATTGCATTTTAATTTGGTAAAATATACACTTAGTATCTAATTTAGTATTTTGACTTAGTCCATAGTCACAAAAAGTCTAGACCCCCAAATAACTTAGTTTGACATTTTATTAATTATAAAAGTTATCCAAATAATCATTTTTACTACTGTTTTATTCATCTCATAGTATTTAAACATTTTATAAATGTGTGGTTCTTCCCCAACAATTATCTATGCAATATTTGGTTCACTCCGAACATTTTAGTTTTAATATTTGAAATTTTTTATTGTTTGCCTATTTTTGAATTTGAATTTGAATCGGTTTTGAACTAACTCGAGATTAGCAACTATAAACGAGGTGACATGGCATCGTTAGCAGAGGTTACTATAGCTTGATTATCCGGGCGTTACAAATCTCCTCCACTACAAGAAATCTCGTCCCGAGATTTAGGAGGTAGAAGGAAACAGTGCAGGGTATTCATCGCGAAGACGATCCTCGCGTTCCCAAGTGGCTTCGTCTTCAGAGTGATTCGACCACTGGACTTTGAGGAATTTGATCGCCTTCTGACGTGTGCGGCGTTCAGCTTGGTCAAGAATGCGGACCGGATGCTCTTTATAGGAGAGGTCCTGTTGCAATTCGAGCACTTCATGATCCACCGCTCGGATTGGATCCTTGAAGCAACGGCGGAGTTGTGACACATGGAACACATCGTGAACCTGAGAAAGGTTCGGCGGAAGCTCCAGTTGATATGCCACCTTTCCACGCCTCTCAAGAATAGTGAAGGGACCGATATAGCGAGGAGCTAGCTTTCCCTTGATCCCGAAGCGGTGAGCACCCTTCATTGGTGTAACTCGAAGATAAGCCTTTTCGCCAGGTTGATAGACCATGTCTTGGTGATGACGGTCATACTGACTTTTCTGACGTGACTGAGCAGTCTTGAGATTCTCGCGAATAATGCGAACTTGTTCTTCGGCCTGTTGGATAATATCCGGACCGAAGAGTGGACGTTCCCCAGTTTCTGACCAGTTCAGAGGGGTTCGGCACTTCCGTCCATATAACACTTCGAAGGGGGACATCTTCAGACTAGCTTGATAGCTATTATTATAAGAGAACTCGGCATATGGAAGAGATTCCTCCCATTTCTTGCCGAATGAGATTACACAAGCTCGAAGCATGTCTTCGAGAACTTGGTTGACACGTTCAACCTGTCCTTGTGACTGAGGATGAAACGCAGTACTGAACGACAGATGAGTCCCCATAGCTTCTTGGAAACTTGCCCAAAACCTTGAAGTGAATAAGCTGCCACGGTCTGAACTGATAACCAGTGGGATACCGTGAAGTGAAACAATTCTGGCCATGTAGAGAGTAGCAAGCTGACTAGCCGTGATTGTCTCTTTGACCGCCAGAAAATGGGCAACTTTGGAAAGCCGGTCAATGACGACAAGAATAGCATCATTACCTTTCTGCGATTTGGGAAAACCAGTGACGAAGTCCATCTCAACATGGTCCCATTTCCATTCAGGAATAGAGATAGGTTGCAGAGTTCCAGCAGGCCTTTGATGCTCTGCTTTCATTCGGCGACAAACGTCACATTCAGCAACATAACGAGCAATGTCCTGCTTCATATTAGACCACCAGAATCTTTGACGAATATCCTGGTACATCTTTGTACTACCAGGATGGATGGACAGAGGCGTATCATGGGCTTCTTGCATAACCCTTTTAGTCTTATCCAGGTTTTTCTTCGAACATGGTACCACTAAGCGGCCTTTGAAATACAAGGCGCCATCGTCGGCGATCGTGAAGAATGAGGGCTTTCCCCTTTTGAGGTCGCGCTTAATCTTGAGGACTTCATCGTCACACTTCTGTATCCATTTGATGGTGTCCACAAGATCTGGTTTCGCAACCAGGGTATTGAGAGAACCCTTGGAAACAACATGGAGGTTCTGTTTGGGGAAACCTTCGGGAGGGGGAGCGAGTGATCCCGGAGGAACAATATGGAGGTTCAGCCTTCTAAATTCTTCAACAAGCGATGGGTGAACTTTGTGAGCCTGGAGGTGGTTACAGTAATACTTGCGGCTCAAGGCGTCAGCCATTACATTAGCCTTGCCAGGGGTATAGGATATACCCACGTCAAAGTCTGCAACAGTCTCCATCCATCTTTGCTGACGTAGATTTAAATCTGGCTGAGTAAACAGATACTTCAGACTTTGATGGTCGGTGAAGATCTCGCAACGATTACCGAGAAGGTAATGTCGCCACTGCTTTAGTGCATGAATGACAGCAGCAAGCTCAAGGTCGTGAACTGGGTAGTTTTCTTCGTGAGGATGCAGTTGACGAGAGGCATACGCAATCACTCTGCGCTCTTGCATTAGGATACAACCTAATCCTTGACGGGAAGCGTCGCAGTAAATGACGAAGTCCTTCTTAGTATCAGGTGGAGCAAGTACGGGGGCAGAAGTCAACTTGTCTTTGAGCGCCTGGAAACTATCCTGACACTTGTCTGTCCAGTCAAACTTGACACCCTTATGCAACAGATTAGTCAGAGGCCTGGCAATCTTGGAGAAGTTCTCGATGAATCGACGGCAATAGCTAGCGAGACCGAGAAAACTTCGGACTTGCTTGACGTTCTTTGGAGGAGTCCAATCGAGAATAGCCTGAACTCGTTCAGGGTTGACGGCAATACCATCCTTGGAGATGACATGCCCAAGATAGGTTACTTCGGGGAGCCAGAATTCACACTTGGAATACTTAGCATACAGTTGATGCTCTCGAAGTTTTTCCAGCACAAGACGAAGATGTTCAGCATGTTCCCCCTTGTTCTTGGAAAATACAAGGATATCGTCCAAATAAACCACGACGAACTTGTCGAGGTAATCCATGAATATATAATTCATCAGACGAGAGAAGGTGGCTGGAGCATTCGTTAGGCCGAATGACATGACGGTGTACTCGTATGACCCATACCGAGTCACGAAGGCGGTTTTTGGGATGTCCTCTTCACGAACACGGATCTGGTGGTAGCCCAACCTCAAGTCGAGTTTAGAGAACACTGACGAGCCAGCCAGTTGATCATAAAGATCATTGATCCGAGGAAGCGGATATTTATTCTGAATGGTAGCTTGGTTTATAGGACGGTAGTCTTGGACTAATCGGTTTGTCCCATCCTTTTTCTTAACAAAGAGAGAAGGTGCCCCCCAAGGAGAGCAACTTGGACGTATGAAACCTTTTACAAGAGATTTGTCGATTTCCTCCTTAAGCTCAATGAGTTCATGCGGCGGCATCTTATAGGGTCGTTTAGCTATAGGGGTGGTGCCGGGTTTCAAGTCGATGATGAATTCGACAGCTCTAGCAGGAGGAATCCCTGGAAGTTCTTCTGGGAAGACATCTTGGAATTCACGAACGACGGGAATGTTTACAATGCCCTCGAGTGGTGCAGTGTTCAACGCATTCAAGGCATAAAGTCGTGCCTCGGCGTTCTGAACTAGATGAGCTTGGTAAGCTATTATTTCGTCAGAAGGGTGTAGCAGATGGACGATCTTAGTGGCGCAAACTATAGACGCAGTATGCGCTTTCAACCAATCCATTCCCAGAATGAGGTCGATGCTACAGGACTTTAGTACGATGGGGGAGGCAAGGAATTCCAGTCCTTCAATTTCAACGGGGACGTTGTGACTAACCATAGAGGTTTGACACTGGCCCGCAGGGGTGTGTACCACAATCGCAGTGTTCATCTCTTCGTATTTAATGCCATGCATGAATGCAAACTCAGCTGATATGAATGAATGTGATGCCCCTGTATCAAATAAGACAGAAGCTGGTACTGAATTTACGAGGAGTGTACCCATCACGGTAGCAGGCTGGTCTTGGGCTTCGTTCAGATCAACATGGTTGGCATGAACGCGACCATAAGACTTGGCATTGTTGTTGCGGGGCTGGTTGTTTCCACGGCCAGTTGCTGGAAGGGCCAGTTGATTCTGTTTCTGGTTGCATTCCCTAGCACGGTGCCCTGGTTGTCCACACCTGAAGCACAAACCATTCTCGGGAGTAGGAACAGGAGCTTGGGGTGGTGGAGCTGGAAGCCTTGGCTGCCTAGTTGGAGCAGTTGGCAGACGAGGTGCAGCATAGGACTGCCTTGGGGCAGGTGCATTCGGCTGGTACATGCTGTTGGGAATCCATATCTTGCGCTTCTGCGAGGACGGGCCCGAAGATGAGCCCGTGTCACGGCTGCGCCTGTGAGAGCTCTGGTATTCCTGCAGACCAGTTTCGACATTGATGGCTTTGTTCACCAGAGTGGCGAAATCAACAAAGTCATGCACTAGAAGTGCGAGCTTGATGTCAGCTTGAAGGCCATCCCGGAACTTCTCCTGTCTGCGTGCATCAGTTGCAATGTCCTCTTCAGCGTAGCGGGACAAGTCCAGAAACTCTCGCTGATAAGCTTCCACCATTTTGTTGCCTTGGGTGAGGTTGCGGAACTCACGCTTCTTCTGGTCCATGACTCCCTGAGGAATGAAGCGAGCACGGAAGGCAGCTTGGAAGTCTGGCCAGGTGATGATTGTCCCAGCTGGCAGGGTACGCCTGTGGCTGTCCCACCATTGAGCTGCGGGTCCTTTCAGGAAGAATGAAGCAAAGGTGACATAGCTAGCAGGGGCTACATCAGCAGACTCCATCTCATAGGTGATGTCACGGAGCCAGTCATCAGCATCCAGAGGCTGAATTGAGCTACGGTACACGGTTGGGTTGAGGCGCATGAAATCCTGCAGAGTCACTTGGGTTGGCTGCTGGTTCATATTGGGGCGAGGGAACTGAGCCATAATATTCTCCATGAACTGACGATTCAGCTCAAACTGTTGCATCATCCCAGCCATGTACTCAGGCGGTGGTGGGGGGTTGCCACCACGACCACGACCACCTGGTCTAACCATCCTGCTAATATTTAACAGGGGTAGTTCAGCATTTAGCAATTTTGCAAAGACAAGAATCATTTATGAAGAAACATGCACAATGAAAGCAGCCCGATAGATACTACATAGTAGTCGGCATATCTTACAAAAGAGACCATGCATAGAGTTCGTTACACAGAGTTCGGTACAAAGTCTAAGACATCATAGGCGGCACGCAGGCTCGCGGCGAATGCAACTAACACTAACAAGCAAGTCTACATCAGTCCCACACGGTACTGCGGAGGTAGCTGTAGCCTGAAAGCTGGTAGTGTGGCAGCGGGTACACCACGTCGGCAACCTGGGGTCCGCGGGGGCTCTGGTGCTGAACCCGACGCTCAGGTGGCAGAAGAGGGCCAAGTGCGGGAGAGTAACCTCCCACCTCTGGCCAACCGACACCCTGAGGCATCACGGTCCTGGCGGGGTAGATAGCAGAACGCGGCAGCTCCCCAGATCCAACAAAGGGGTGTAACATCGTCAAAGCACGGTAGAGGTGCTGACGAGTGGTGTACAACTCGTGGCGAAGAGCTCGGTTAGCTCGATCCAGACCATCAGCATGCAGAACAAAGTTCTGATGGTGGAAGGGCTCGCGGGTGACAGTGGAGTAGGCAGCAGTGTAGTAGCCCTCCGCACCAATATCAGATGCGATAGCAATGTGCCTGAAGGGGGAGGTGTCCAACTCCCGGTACTCCCTACGAAGGCGTGTCAGAGCAGCATAGGCAGCATCGTGAACTGCCATATCGATGGTCACTCCAACACCATAAGCGGTGTGCAGCACAGTCGTGGAGTCATACTCCCGGGAGTAGAGGTGGACGGTGGCACGGTACTGCTCCTGGTTAAAGTCCTGGTACTCCTCGGTGACGGTGTACTCGGGGTGCCAGCGATAACCCAGTTAGGTCATCATCTCAGCTAGCACGGCAGGTGATCCCGAGGCACCAATGGCCGTCGTGTGGCGTACGACCTGCCTAGTGGGTTCCATCTGAAAACAAAGATGTTTCAAAGGAGTCAATTGCCAGTGTGGAAATTGTTCAAAATACTATTCTAAGGATTAACTATGGCTTTATCCAACTTTGGGGTGGACGTCGTAACGGGATCCTAGTGTCAGAGTTAGTAAATTTGTTTAACCCGAGTAGAAGAGAGATCAGAGTCCCAGAGTAAGGATCGAGGAGTAAAAGATCCTAATATCACCCGATGACGACGTGGGCCCGTAAGGCACACAGCCAGGTTAGTAAAAAGTTTTGCAATGTCTAGACTCGACTTCGGCCAAGAAGTGTGGAAGGGGGATTCCTACGGGCAGTCGGCTCTGATACCAACTTGTGACACCCCCGATTTGACCGTACACTAATCATACACGCAAACGTGTACGATCAAGATCAGGGACTCACGGGAAGATATCACAAAACAACTCTACAAATAAAATAAGTCATACAAGCATCATATTACAAGCCATGGGCCTCGAAGGCTCGAATACAAGAGCTCGATCATAGACGAGTCAGCGGAAGCAACAATATCTGAGTACAGACATAAGTTAAACAAGTTTGCCTTAAGAAGGCTAGCACAAACTGGGATACAGATCGAAAGAGGCGCAGGCCTCCTGCCTGGGATCCTCCTAACTACTCCTGGTCGTCGTCAGCGGGCAGCACGTAGTAGTAGGCACCTCCGGTGTAGTAGGAGTCGTCGTCGACGGTGGTGTCTGGCTCCTGGGCTCCAACATCTGGTTGCGACAACCAGGAGGAAGGGAAAGGGGGAAAAGGGGGAGAAAGCAACCGTGAGTACTCATCCAAAGTACTCGCAAGCAAGGAGCTACACTACATATGCAAGGGTATCAAATGGAATAAGGGTATCATATGTGGACTGAACTGCAGAATGCCAGAATAATAGGGGGATAACTAATCCTTTCGAAGACTACGCTTCTGGTATCCTCCATCTTGCAGCAGGAGAAGAGAGTAGATGGAAGTCCTCCAAGTAGCATCGCATAGCATAATCCTAACTGATGATCCTCCCCTCGTCGCCCTGTGAGAGAGCGATCACCGGTTGTATCTGGCACTTGGAAGGGTGTGTTTTATTAAGTATCCAGTTCTAGTTGTCATAAGGTCAAGGTACAACTCCGGGTCGTCCTTTTACCGAGGGACACGGCTATTCGAATAGATAAACTTCCCTGCAGGGGTGCACCACATACCCTAACACGCTCGATCCCATTTGGCCGGACACACTTTCCTGGGTCATGCCCGGCCTCGGAAGATCAACACGTCACAGCCCTACCTAGGCACAACAGAGAGGTCAGCACGCCGGTCTAAACCCTATGGCGCAGGGGTCTGGGCCCATCGCCCTTTGCACACCTGCATGTTGCGAACGCGGCCGAAAGCAGACCTAGCCTAGTGGCCTTCCAGTCCAATCCGGCGCGCGCCACTCAGTCGCTGACGTCACGAAGGCTTCGGCTGATACCACGACGCCGGGATACCCATAACTGCTCCCACGTAGATGGTTAGTGCGTATAGACCAAATGGCCAGACTCAGATCAAATACCCAGATATCGTTAAGCGTGTTAAGTGTCCGCAAACGCCGAACAGGGCCAGGCCCACCTCTCTCCTAGGTGGTCGGAACCTACCCTGTCGCTCCGCCTCAAGATCCACTCGCGGGTGCTCCTACGAGCCTACCCGTCTTTAGTCACCACATGTATCATGTATAAAGTATATAGTATATACCCGTGATCACCTCCCGAGTGATCACGGCCCGATAGTATAGCATGGCAGACGGACAAGAATGTAGGGCCACTGATGATAAACTAGCATCCTATACTAAGCAGTAGGATAGCAGGTAAGGTATCAACAGTAGTAGCAAGGACAGGCTATGCATCAGTATAGGATTAACGGGAAGCAATAACATGCTACTCTACTCTAATGCAAGCAGTATAGAGAAGAGTAGGCGATATCTGGTGATCAAAGGGGGGGCTTGCCTGGTTGCTCTGGCAAGAGAGAGGGGTCGTCAACACCGTAGTCATACGGGGTAGCAGCGGCGTTGGTCTCGGTGTCTAGAGAGAGAAGAGGGGGAAGAAACAATAAATATAATGCAAGCATATGCATAGTGAAGCATGACATGACAAGTAACGATGCTAGGCGTGCCCTAACGCGGTAGCAGGTGATACCGGTGAAGGGGGATAAAATCCGGGAAAGTATCCCCGGTGTTTCGCGTTTTCGGGCACAGGAGCCGGAGGGGGAAAGTTGCGTGTTCGCTATGCTAGGGATGCGTGGCGGACGAACGGGCTGCGTATCCGAGTTCGTCTCGTCGTTCTGAGCAACTTTCATGTAGAAAGTATTTTCATCTGAGCTACGGTTTATTTTATATTAATTTTAAAAGATTTAAATCATTTTTAGGATTTATTTAATTAATTTAATCAACATTATCCAAAATAGTGTCTGCTGACGTCATCATGACGTCAGCATGACGTCAGCAGTTGACTTGGTCAACTGACATGTGGGTCCCGTTCGTCATTGACTGATTAGGCTAATTAGCAGTTAATTAAGTTAACTACTGTTTAATTAAACTAATTAGTGTTTAATTAAACTAATTAGTTAATTAGGTTAATCTAATTATGATTAACTAACTTAATTAATTCCTTAATTAATTAAATTATTATTATCCATTTATTTATTTTATATATTATTTTTAGTTCCCTTTTTTTATTAAAACGTTCTGGGGGTGGGGCCCCACTGTCATAGGGCCAGAGGAGGCCTAGCGGGTTTGGGCGTGGGTGCCCGCCCGAACACGCACGGGCGCGGGTGCTCTGGGCGCCGGCGTCGGGCGTGTGGACTGCGGCGATTCGAGGGAGGCCGGGGCGAGCGGCGGCCGGGTGGTGCAGGAGGCGAGTGGCAGGCCAGCGTGCGGTAGCGGCTGCGGGTGGCCGCGGCCGAACCAGGAGGCGGCGACGCAGGCGGGCGCAGGCAGCTGCCGGCGAGCACGGCGAGCGGCCAGGGGAGACGCAGCGGGCAGGGTTCGGCCATGGGCGGGCGGCACCAGCGTCAGAGAGGCGAAGCACGGGCGCGCGCGAGGCCACGTGAGAGCGTGCCCGAGCGCGGGCAGCGCGTTCTGCGAGGGAGGGGAAGGCGGGGGGCTTGGCCGACGCGGGCGCGCGCGGTCGATGGCCTCGGCGGGGCGCAGGTGTAGAGGCGGCGCGGACGGCGCATGGTGAGCATGCGGGGCGAGGGAGAGAGGAGGCCGGGGCCTCACCGGGGCGCGTAGGGGTCCGGGCAGCGGGGATCGAGGGGGGTGATGGCGACGATGGCGTAGAGGGAAGCAGGCCGGTGAGGGAGGCGGTCCGGCGAGGTGGAGACGAGGATGACAGCGACGGGATCCAAGGGCGGCGGGGTCGAACGGTGAGCGTCGGCGGCGTGGTTCCGGCGACGGCGTGGCAGCTTCGGGGCGGCGGCGTCGCGAGGTGGGGGGGGGGAAGCGGGCTCGTCCCCGATCCAGATCGGATCGGCGAGTGGGGGAGCGAGGGGAGTGGCGGCGTGGGGGGAATGGGGGTTCTGGGTGGGGGGTTAGGGTTAGTGGGGGGGATAAGGGAGGCGTGGGGGGGCCGGCTGGGCCGTGGGGTGGGCCGGTGGCCGAATGGGCCGGCCAGTTGGGTCGGCTGGCCCCGGGAGGGGGGGGCTTCTCTCTTTTCCTTTTTTTTGTTTGTTTTATGTTTTCTTTTATTATATCTTTATTTCTTTATTTTAATTGCATTTTAATTTGGTAAAATATACACTTAGTATCTAATTTAGTATTTTGACTTAGTCCATAGTCACAAAAAGTCTAGACCCCCAAATAGCTTAGTTTGACATTTTATTAATTATAAAAGTTATCCAAATAATCATTTTTACTACTGTTTTATTCATCTCATAGTATTTAAACATTTTATAAATGTGTGGTTCTTCCCCAACAATTATCTATGCAATATTTGGTTCACTCCGAACATTTTAGTTTTAATATTTGAAATTTTTTATTGTTTGCCTATTTTTGAATTTGAATTTGAATCGGTTTTGAACTAACTCGAGATTAGCAACTATAAACGAGGTGACATGGCATCGTTAGCAGAGGTTACTGTAGCTTGATTATCCGGGCGTTACACCTTCTCATGTAAGATTAAGATCCACAACATTATGATAACTTCAGTCCATTACAACATGATAATAGGGTCAAGCTCCACTTTAATTTGCAGGTAAAGCATGCAGGAAATAATTGTTGACTTTCAATAAGCTTTGAATATAAGGTACATACTTTCCATCACCCATAGATTTACGACAAGTGATTTTTCTTTTAACGTGATGTTGATAAGTAGGCATTGATGTGTTAGGTATATATAGTTCGTATTGCCAATTATGTAGTTCAAGCCTTTACTGTAATAATTGGCCTGATATTTCGAGTTATATGATGCGTCGTGAAACAAATGTTTAATAAATCCAAAACAAAAAAAGTATTCAAACCCATATAGTTCCAGCTGTCCTCAGCTGCGTGCGTGTGATGTTACCTTTCCTGGCTTGTGTGAAAAAAGAAATGGTGGGGGAGAGATGGGAAAAAGACGACAGCGTAAGACGAAATATTGATCACTGCGTAATATGAAAGTATACATATGTATAATACATTAATCATAATTCCAAAATGATAATTCTCAATTCAATCCATAACAAAACTGTAGAAGCAATTTATTCGCGACATTTGATTATGCATCAGTACATAGTCAGTCGTCCAATACCCTCAAGGATGATCTAATTGCATCTATGATACTTCTGACGTCCATTGTTCCTACCTTGAAAAACACGATTGACGTACGCACGTGTTTCATCAAGTGTCGTCAGACTGGCTTCATGGATATCTATGAAAACAATAAGTGTTATATAGTAGTGACATAGTATTACAGAAAAATTCTATTGAAAACAACTTAAAAATAGAACGCATACCCTACCTTGTAGATAATGATGATCATAATTAATGTTGGGAGAGAAGAAGAATGTGCTCTCCCTCATAGTTTGCAAGCAACGATGCCTCTGATTTACGTGTATATAAGTTACAGCAAACTTCTCGAACAGGTTGTCAGTGCATCGCAAATGCGAGAAGTTAGGCCCAACGTGTTCTTCACGTACACGTAAGAAAATTATCTGCCGTCTATAAACAAATACAAATATGAGTATCATTGCAGAAATAGAATTGCATAAATAAGCACATGATAAACTCATATTATATTTGGCGCTTACTGAAAGTTCATGAGGCCAATCTCGAGAGAAGGGACGCGACGCCTATATATTGCATCTCACTTAAATTCTATCTGACCAACATAGGCAAGGATAGCAACCACATCTGCAAAATTTAAATCACAAATGAGACTCTGAGTTGTACGGAGTAATATGCACAATCAACAAACTAAATTATGCACCCGTGATGGTTTTGTCCCGTAGCTCAAATATTTCTGCGAACTATGGAAAGCACGGTGGACAAATTGTCGACGTTATCTGCTGCGCCGACATCGTAACCTCGGCCGTAGAACTTAGCGTGGCGACAAAGTCCATGGCTAGGTACCAGAAATGACCATCTGGCATTTCTGTGGGGTTAAAACCAACGCGATTGAAATCATAGGTCCTACTGGTTTCTAGAACGCTGTTGAAACGGATTGCCTGGTTGTTGTATGCAATCGCTTCCATCTTTGTTCCCTAGCATATTATCATGACACATAACAACAATGAGCAAATAAACATGTATATCAAAATTGTGTTTACAATATATGGGCTATAAAGTATTCTTACATGCCGATCGAGTAGTATGCACTGAAGGTACAAGTTTCCCATTCCATTCTCTTTGATGGGAGCCTTCCACATGACCCTAGCTTGAATAATCCAGCAATTATGATAAATGTGTTCCGTTTGGACGTGATGAAAATTGATGTTCCTGTGCGTATAAAAAAACAAAAGTATCAGGTAAAATGCATTTCCATGTGGTTCAAAAAATTTAGCAGACAAGCAGCATAACATTCTAGTGGCCAAACACTAATCATGTGAAAATTATACATATTATTCATGTTCTGTCCTGGTGCATACTTTGCAATCAGTACTATTGCACATGGGATAAATATGGATTTGAAAACATGCAGTACCCAATGGTTATAAGAAACAACCCCAATGAGATTACAGCCACACCATGAATCTAATAACTTATGGAACTACATAAATTAATGCTAATAAAATAGTAATATACTCAGGTGATTGTGTTAGTGCTTGCTACATCTGGTTTTAACAAATATACAAGATGAAAACAAGCCGACAATAGATGTTTTGATGGCCAAGCCTATTAATATGTTATAGTGTATCCCATGTGATCCATCTTTTTAGATAAAAGAACAAGTTGCAAAACAACGGTGATGATTTCAATAGAAAAAACCGTTATATAGTGATGGCAAATAGACGTACTAAAAGATTATTATATCTTGCCTGTTCATTGGAGGGGAGATGAGTGTACTGGTGACAGGAGCTGGCGCCGGCGCCAGCACCCTCTTAGATGTGATCGATCCGTATGAGATCACCATGGTCGTCGTGGAGGAGATGACTTTTGCTGTACAACAATTAGTGGGCAGCGGGGGTTATTTATATAAGCATGGTGGGCGGCGGGAAAATTAAAAAGTGATGAAAATCCGATTTTGGCTGGCTAGGCCCCCATGGGTGAAATATCTATATTCAGATATGTAATATTCGGCAACCTATTAAATCGGGATGTATTAATCAAGGAAACGTACATAACAAAATCGGTCCATGATATTCGGTATGATTAAAATTATGATCACTTGCCTATGAGAACGCATGTGATTTATCACTTGCCTTTGATAAACATACTTTCATTTTTATGGATATTTATTAACATTTCTTATATTCACATAAATATATTAATTAAATATAATATATTTATGTTTTTCATTAACTTGATGATATATAAAATTTTGATATAGGTATCTGCCCGTGCGTAGCTATGGGACAAATGATATATCGTGCCTAACACATAACTTTACAATCATCATCTATATCAAATAATATAATTGCACAACGGGAGAAACCAGTTTATTATTTTTCATCAGGACTGTCTAAATGACAAATGAAGGTACAAATGAAGGTGCCGATAGAGAGACGGGAGAGATAGTGTGCATGCCTGCAATTATGACTTTCGGCTAAGAGTTAGCGTGACAAATTATATTATGAAATTAAGCTGTATTTTTGGTCACACTATCGTCCTGTATAATTAGTTTAAGAAATTAGAGCGTAATTAGGGAATTATAAATAAGAATTAAGGGAAAATCACATTGTCATTGAGCATAGTTAGGACACACGTAGCATCCATAAATGAACTGAAAAGCAAACTTTATTATTGTTCAAGTCCGAACGGTTACACGGGATGATAAAAGAAACAATCTATCATGTCTACATTACTGTAAATTTGCTTATGCTTCGTCCTTGTCAGCTGGTCGTGGCTTCTTGTCCCTCTCTTGAATAAGCTTCTCGACCAACTTCGTCAGAAGATTTATGTGTTCAATCAAAACCTGCACCAACATGCTAGTATGCTTCTGTGCCTGTAGAATCTCATAGTTGTTGGATCCCCAAACGTCTTTCCTCGCTGCACTTGACCCTGTGTTACGCTGGATATCCCAGCCTGAGGGGAGATGTGCATGAGGGATGTGATGCACCTCACGATGTTGGATTAGGTTAGCAAAATGGTTCGACGAAAGCATGGATGGGAATTGCACAGGCAGGATATGCTCATTCTTCTTTAGTTTCTTACATCTCGGTGCAGATCCCTCACCAACATTCCCATCTCTGCTCGGTTCTTCATCAGGGTGCAGCTCCTTCTTATCTTCTTGTTCTTGTTGATGATCATCAGCACCATCGATGCTGTTGGATGATGACATGTCAAAGATAGGTGTAGTGGCAAGGGTGCAAGAGCGGTATGGTTTGGGTTTGGCTGTTTAATGGGTGAAGCATTTTATAGATGTTTATAAGGAAACAATAATTACAAAATCAAAAAATGAATCAACTGATATGATTACAATTACTATATATTCACTGGAATCATGTTTGTGATTCTGCGTGATCAACCAAGTATTAGATTACAATGAAAAATATTAAATATGCCATTTTGTAAAGACCGGATATGATCATATGCCGAAGTTAATACTAAGTATGCCGATAATATATTATTTGTTTCCGGATATTATATCTGGACATCGGCATCTTATATTTTGGATATATATTAATAAGTCCGCGTCTTGTAAAATTAATTTATTTATAATATTGGTTTGAGGCTATGTTTTAAACATGCCAATAAAAAATAACCAGCATGCTAAATAACAGGTCACAAAGTATTAGCAACATAAAAAATCCATCAAAAAGTCCTCCAATGTTATCCTTTAGGCTTTATATAAATAACTATAGTAATTTCTTTCATAGTTTAATGTTGCTGCGGTTTAATTATTTATCATGGACTTGGAGCTCCATATAAATCTATTGCATGCTCTCATCAAAAGCTATAAAGAGATTCCTAGTATTAAATGGCAGATAGAAAAGGATACACATTTCGATGAACATTTAATTATTTGATGCCAGCACAGCAAATAGTCATGGCATGGTCAACTATAAGTCGACCACCCTCAGACCAACCAGCCATCTTCGTGGAATCCTTGCTGTCCCACGCAGGCTTGACATCACACGATGCTCGATATCAGCCTAACACAAGTTCTCATTGACCAGAAAACCATGAAACGATGGTTGCTCCCTGAAGCAATCCTCGTCAGGTCCAAGATTAATGCAGCCTTGTACAAATATAAAGTTTAGAACTGTTTCTGTCGAGTCAATAGTAAACGCATAAACGTAAATGAACCAATGGAATGGAAAAGAATAATATGTAACTTGAATTGAAATGTTAGTTAATTAGTATAGCTGGGTGAAAGTACTGGTAATATAACTTTTGACGAATATTGCACACTTCAGCAAACAGACATTTGCATTGCCACAAACTACAGAGTCTGATGGGTATTTAAACTTATTAGAAAATGGGATTACACGCACTTTATTAATTATTAAAAGTACATATGGAAAATATAATTGCAAAAGTTGGACAAACTTCCCTTATTCGTGTGTTGGTCTTATAATTCAAACCATTCTGAATCTTTTAGTTGTGACATATCAGAATAGTATGTAAATTTACAGTCAAGCATAGTATCGAATAACCAAAATAAATAAGAACAGGTACGATAACTTGCCTTAATTAAAAAACCCTTTGAATGTGCAATGAATTTAGCAGGCCAATCATTAAATCTGGATTACAGCTAACACAATAAATAGTACGCTGTGTAACATGTACATTGACATAAAAAAACAAATAGTAGAAAAAACATAACAGCGATGATGGTGACAATATGACGGCTCATTATTGAACTGCAGTGCGTATCTTGCGATGATCGAATATACCTCCAGCTATCAAAATAACATATTAAAAAATACATGTAGAAAAAGGAATTACATCATGTCTAGACAGTCGCATGAGTAATTGCTATCTCATTACAAAACCTGCCTTGATATTAACGGGTCTTCAACCTGTAAGGACTTCCTTGTAGACGATGTTCTTCATCGAGGTCAGTAAGGACACGCTAGTTCTTTTACGCTTTCTTGGATTGTCCTTATGCTTGTTGGTCTTCTCCTTCGGCTTCTCCTTCTGAATGAGTATCTTTATGTTTCTCTTCGAGGTGGCTCGAGACAAAGCAACATAGAGCTGACCATGTGAGAACACGGGATTGGGTAGGTACACACCAACAATCGGGATGGTCTGCCCTTGAGCCTTGTTAATGGTCATAGCAAAGCTAAGCCTTATAGGAAATTGTTTTCTCTTAAACTTGAACGGAAACATATCATTTTCAGATGGGCAGAGAGGTATTCGAGGAAGGAAGACCCTCCTGCCAGCGTGTTGTCCAATCACGATTTCTGCATCAATGGTGTTCCTCTCAAAACCTCTAACAACAAGCCTAGTGCCATTACAAAGCCCATTAGCTGGATCAATGTTCCTTAGAAGTATCACAGGGCAGTTCAGCTTTAGTTTTAGAGCATGCGGAGGAAGCCCATTAGGAGTCAATCCATTAAGAAACTCCTGAGCATAGTAGCCATATGGGTCATCCTCTGCACTGTCAAAACTATGGTAGATTACTTCATCTCCATGAAAACGCTCTATCATGCGGATGTTTATTTTGTCTACATTGTCGTTAGTTGTGGAAAGGATTGCTCGAGATGTCATGTAATTCAAATCAGCCATGTTGTCCTCTAGACTCGGAAATACGTGCTCAATAAGCTTCTCCAGGTCGTCAACCTCGCCTGTAGACGGCAGACAAATATTTTCAGGGAGTACTATCTTGCCTTGATCATCAACTTCCTCAGTGCCATTGCCGACCCTTAGCAAGTAATCGGCAAACCACGTGTCATTATGAGCCCTCATGTTGGTGATGAGCCGAAGCTGATGCATGCCCTTCCATAGATGAGAGCTTCGGAGGGTTGCATCAATTATCTGGCCCCGCGACCCCCTTCTGACGACCGGAAGAACCTGCCTAAAGTCCCCGCCAAAAACAATAGTCTTTCCTCCAAAGGGTCGGTCGCTTATTCCCATTATGTCGCGCATGCTATTATCCAATGCCTCAACCACTTGTCGCTTTGTCATGCTGGCCTCGTCCCATATGATCAAGGAGGCCATCCGTAGCAGCTTGGCGGTCCCACTCTGCTTGGTGAAGCTGCACGAGGCTCCATCATCGCAACTCAATGGGATCTTGAACCTGGAGTGGGCAGTCCTGCCGCCAGGCATGATAGAAGCGGCGACGCCGGATGTCGCGGTAGCGATACCAATCTTGCCCTGACTTCTCACCTTGGCAAGCATCGCCCTATATAGGAAGGTCTTACCTGTACCTCCAGGGCCATCAACAAAGAAAACACCGCCATCACCGCGTTCAACAGCCCCTAGTATCTCATCGTATGCGGCCCTCTGCTCCATGTTGAGTGAAGATGCCAATTTTGTGTCATCCATGTCAAACTCAACGGTTGATTCCTCGATAACCTCTCTTGCCTCGCCCTCTGTAGGGTCAAACGCATCATCTATGTTTGGAAGAGCGAAATCAACAATGTCTTTACCCATTGACTGCAACATTCCCCTAATGTCAAGCAACACCATCTGCTCCACCTCCTCAATGGACGTGCATGATCGACGATAGTCATCTGACATAGCCTCAAAGTGCCGATCCCATAATCCACGCACATCGCCTGGCTCGCAGTGAACCAAGATGGTTGCGAAGAGCCTCCTAAGTGAACATGGCATCGCCCACTGCTCAGCCTCATTAAGACAGTCGTCGAGCGTGTTGTCTGCCTCGATGAGTCCCAACCTTTCAGCAGCCTCTCTAAAGCTCCCACATAGCATGCCATCCACGGTGAGCAAGTCGTCGAAGGATGTTTTACCCGTAACATGGTTAAGCAACACCCGGAGGTAGTATCGCTCCCCCTCGGCAGGATTGGCAGACACTATGCGCCCAAACTGAAAACGCTTAACCCGCGGCTTCCAATTCTTATTTTTCTTCTGCCACGTAAAGCTTCCGGGAAAATCCTTGTACAATATATGCCTAGCCCAAGGGTGATCCATGTTAGCCTTGAAATACTCCGTTAACATGGATTTTGAAGCATTTTCGGAGGATACTGTTGGGGAACGCAGTAATTTCAAAATTTTCCTACGCACACGCAAGATCATGGTGATGCACAGCAACGAGAGGGGAGAGTGTTGTCTACGTACCAACGCAGACCGACTGCGGAAGCGATCACACAACGTAGAGGAAGTAGTCGTACGTCTTCTTCCCGATCTGACCGATCCAAGCACCGTTACTCCGGCACCTCCGAGTTCTTAGCACACGTACAGCTCGATGATGTTCCTCGGGCTCCGATCCAGCAAAGCGTCGAGGAAGAGTTCCGTCAGCACGACGGCGTGATGACGATCTTGATGTACTACCGACGCAGGGCTTCGCCTAAGCACTACAACGGTACAATCGAGGTGGAATTTGGTGGCAGGGGGCACCGCACACGGCTAAGGAACGATCTCAAGGATCAACTTGTGTGTCTTGGGGTGCCCCCTGCCCCCGTATATAAAGGTTGGAGGAGGGGGAGCCGGCCGGCCAGGGAGAGGAGGCGCAGGGGAGTCCTACTCCCACCGGGAGTAGGACTCCTCCCTCCAATCCTAATCCTATTAGGACTCCCGGGGGGAAAAGGAGAGAGAAGGGGGGCCGGCCCCTATCCTAGTCCTACTAGGACTTTGGGGAAGGGGGGGGGGTGCGCCGGCCAGCTTGGGCTTGTCCCTTTTCTCCTTTTCCACTAAGGCCCAATAGGCCCATTAGTCTCCCGGGGGGTTCCGGTAACCCTCCCGGTATTCCGGTAAAATCCCGATTTCACCTGAAACACTTCCTATGTCCAAACATAGGCTTCCAATATATCAATCTTTAC
The DNA here is from genome assembly GCF_018294505.1 of Triticum aestivum. Classification (NCBI taxonomy): domain Eukaryota; kingdom Viridiplantae; phylum Streptophyta; class Magnoliopsida; order Poales; family Poaceae; genus Triticum; species Triticum aestivum. Next base: position 31,467,070 of record NC_057809.1, read on the forward strand.
GTCTCGACCATTTCGAGACTCCTCGTCATGTCCGTGATCTCATCCGGGACTCCGAACAACCTTCGGTGCATCAAAATGCATAAACTCATAATAACTGTCATCGTAACGTTAAGCGTGCGGACCCTACGGTTCGAGAATAATGTAGACATGACCGAGACACGTCTCCGGTCAATAACCAACAGCGGGACCTGGATGCCCATATTGGCTCCTACATATTCTACGAAGATCTTTATCGGTCAGACCGCATAACAACATACGTTGTTCCCTTTGTCATCGGTATGTTACTTGCCCGAGATTCGATCGTCGGTATCCAATACCTAGTTCAATCTCGTTACCGGCAAGTCTCTTTACTCGTTCCGTAATACATCATCTCACAACTAACATATTAGTTGCAGTGCTTGCAAGGCTTATGTGATGTGCATTACCGAGAGGGCCCAGAGATACCTCTCCGACAATCGGAGTGACAAACCCTAATCTCGAAATACGCCAACCCAACATCTACCATTGGAGACACCTGTAGTACTCCTTTATAATCACCCAGTTACGTTGTGACGTTTGGTAGTACCCAAAGTGTTCCTCCGGTAAACGGGAGTTGCATAATCTCATAGTTATAGGAACATGTATAAGTCATGAAGAAAGCAATAGCAACATACTAAACGATCGGGTGCTAAGCTAATGGAATGGGTCATGTCAATCAGATCATTCAACTAATGATGTGACCTCGTTAATCAAATAACAACTCTTTGTTCATGGTTAGGAAACATAACCATCTTTGATTAACGAGCTAGTCAAGTAGAGGCATACTAGTGACACTCTGTTGGTCTATGTATTCACACATGTATTATGTTTCCGGTTAATACAATTCTAGCATGAATAATAAACATTTATCATGATATAAGGAAATAAATAATAACTTTATTATTGCCTCTAGGGCATATTTCCTTCAGTTTCCCACTTGCACTAGAGTCAATAATCTAGATTACACTGTAATGATTCTAACACCCATGGAGCCTTGGTGCTGATCATGTTTTGCTCGTGGAAGAGGCTTAGTCAACGGGTCTGCAACATTCAGATCCGTATGTATCTTGCAAATCTCTATGTCTCCCACCTGGACTAAATCCCGGATGGAGTTGAAGCGTCTCTTGATGTGTTTGGTCCTCTTGTGAAATCTGGATTCCTTTGCCAAGGCAATTGCACCAGTATTGTCACAGAAGATTTTCATTGGACCCGATGCACTAGGTATGACACCTAGATCGGATATGAACTCCTTCATCCAGACTCCTTCGTTCGCTGCTTCCGAAGCAGCTATGTACTCCGCTTCACATGTAGATCCCGCTACGACGCTTTGTTTAGAACTGCACCAACTGACAGCTCCACCGTTTAAAGTAAACACGTATCCGGTTTGCGATTTAGAATCGTCCGGATCAGTGTCAAAGCTTGCATCAACGTAACCTCTTACGGTGAGCTCTTTGTCACCTCCATATACGAGAAACATATCCTTAGTCCTTTTCAGGTATTTCAGGATGTTCTTGACCGCTGTCCAGTGATCCATTCCTGGATTACTTTGGTACCTCCCTGCTAAACTTATAGCAAGGCACACATCAGGTCTGGTACACAGCATTGCATACATGATAGAGCCTATGGCTGAAGCATAGGGAACATCTTTCATTTTCTCTCTATCTTCTGCAGTGGTCGGGCATTGAGTCTTACTCAACTTCATACCTTGTAACACAGGCAAGAACCCTTTCTTTGCTTGATCCATTTTGAACTTCTTCAAAATCTTGTCAAGGTATGTGCTTTGTGAAAGTCCAATTAAGCGTCTTGATCTATCTCTATAGATCTTTATGCCTAATATGTAAGCAGCTTCCCCGAGGTCTTTCATCGAAAAACTTTTATTCAAGTATCCCTTTATGCTATCCAGAAATTCTATATCATTTCCAATCAGCAATATGTCATCCACATATAATATCAGAAATGCTACAGAGCTCCCACTCACTTTCTTGTAAATACAGGCTTCTCCAAAAGTCTGTATAAAGCCAAATGCTTTGATCACACTATCAAAGCGTTTATTCCAACTCCGAGATGCTTGCACCAGTCCATAAATGGATCGCTGGAGTTTGCATACTTTGTTAGCTCCCTTTGGATCGACAAAACCTTCTGGTTGTATCATATACAACTCTTCTTCCAGAAATCCATTCAGGAATGCAGTTTTGACATCCATCTGCCATATTTCATAATCATAAAATGCGGCAATTGCTAACATTATTCTGACGGACTTAAGCATCGCTACGGGTGAGAAGGTCTCATCGTAGTCAACTCCTTGAACTTGCCGAAAACCTTTCGCGACAAGTCGAGCTTTATAGACAGTAATATTACCGTCAGCGTCAGTCTTTTTCTTGAAGATCCATTTATTCTCAATTGCTTGCCGATCATCGGGCAAGTCAACCAAAGTCCATACTTTGTTTTCATACATGGATCCCATCTCAGATTTCATGGCCTCAAGCCACTTTGCGGAATCTGGGCTCACCATCGCTTCTTCATAGTTCGTAGGTTCATCATGATCTAGCATCATGACTTCCAGAACTGGATTGCCGTACCACTCTGGTGCGGATCTCACTCTGGTTGATCTACGTGGTTCAGTAGTATCTTGTTCTGAAGTTTCATGATCATCATCATTAGCTTCCTCACTGATTGGTATAGGTGTCGCAGAAACAGTTTTCTGTGATGTACTATTTTCCAATAAGGGAGCAGGTACAGTTACCTCGTCAAGTTCTACTTTCCTCCCACTCACTTCTTTCGAGAGAAACTCCTTCTCTAGAAAGTTTCCGAATTTAGCAACAAAAGTCTTGCCTTCGGATCTGTGATAGAAGGTGTATCCAATAGTTTCCTTTGGATATCCTATGAAGACACACTTCTCCGATTTGGGTTCGAGCTTATCAGGTTGAAGCTTTTTCACATAAGCATCGCAGCCCCAAACTTTAAGAAACGACAACTTTGGTTTCTTGCCAAACCATAGTTCATAAGGTGTCGTCTCAACGGATTTTGATGGTGCCCTATTTAACGTGAATGCGGCCGTCTCTAAAGCATAACCCCAAAACGATAGCGGTAAATCAGTAAGAGACATCATAGATCGCACCATATCTAGTAAAGTACGATTACGACGTTCGGACACACCATTACGTTGTGGTGTTCCGGGTGGCGTGAGTTGCGAAACTATTCCACAATTTTTCAAATGTACACCAAACTCGTAACTCAAATATTCTCCTCCACGATCAGATCGTAGAAACTTTATTTTCTTGTTACGATGATTTTCAACTTCACTCTGAAATTCTTTGAACTTTTCAAATGTTTCAGACTTATGTTTCATTAAGTAGATATACCCATATCTGCTTAAATCATTTGTGAAGGTGACAAAATAACGATATCCGCCACGAGCCTCAATATTCATCGGACCACATACATCGGTATGTATGATTTCCAATAAATCTGTTGCTCTCTCCATAGTACCGGAGAACGGTGTTTTAGTCATCTTGCCTATGAGGCACGGTTCGCAAGTACCAAGTGATTCATAATCAAGTGGTTCCAAAAGCCCATCAGTATGGAGTTTCTTCATGTGCTTTACACCAATATGACCTAAACGGCAGTGCTACAAACAAGTTGCACTTATCATTATTAATTTTGCATCTTTTGGTTTCAATATTATGATTATGTGTATCACTACGATCGAGATCCAACGAACTATTTTCATTGGGTGTGTAACCATATAAGGTTTTCATTCATGTAAACAGAACAACAATTTATTCTCTTACTTAAATGAATAACTGTATTACAATAAACATGATCAAATCATATTCATGCTCAACACAAACACCAAATAACACTTATTCAGGTTCAACACTAATCCCGAAAGTATAGGGAGTGTGCGACGATGATCATATCAATCTTGGAACCACTTCCAACACACATCGTCACTTCACCCTTAACTAGTCTCTGTTTATTCTGCAACTCCCGTTTCGAGTTACTAATTTTAGCAACTGAACTAGTATCAAATACTGAGGGGTTGCTATAAACACTAGTAAAGTACACATCAATAACATGTATATCAATATACTTATGTTCACTTTGCCATCCTTCTTATCCGCCAATCACTTGGGGTAGTTCCGCTTCCAGTGACCAGTCCCTTTGCAGTAAAAGCATTTAGTCTCAGGCTTAGGATCAGACTTGGGCTTCTTCACTTGAGCAGCAACTTGCTTGCCGTTCTTATTGAAGTTCCCCTTCTTCCCTTTGCCCTTTTCTTGAAACTAGTGATCTTGTCAACCATCAACACTTGATGTTTTCCTTGATTTCTACCTTCGTCAATTTCCGCATTACGAAGAGCTTGGGAATCGTTTTTGTTATCCCTTGCATATCATAGTTCATCACGAAGTTCTACTAACTTGGTGATGGTGACTAGAGAATTCTGTCATCACTATCTTATCTGGAAGATTAACTCCCACTTGATTCAAGCGATTGTAGTACCCAGACAATCTGAGCACATGCTCACTAGTTGAGTGATTCTCCTCCATCTTTTAGCTATAGAACTTGTTGGAGATTTCATATCTCTCAACTCGGGTATTTGTTTGAAATATTAACTTCAACTCCTGGAACATCTCATATGGTCCATGACGTTCAAAACGTCTTTGAAGTCCCGATTCTAAGCCGTTAAGCATGGTGCACTTAAACTATCAAGTAGTCATCATATTGAGCTAGCCAAACGTTCATAACGTCTGCATCTGCTCCTACAATAGGTCCGTCACCTAGCGGTGCCTCAAGGACATAATTCTTCTGTGCAGCAATGAGGATAAACCTCAGATTACGGATCCAATCCGCATCTTTGCTACTAACATCTTTCAACACAATTTTCTCTAGGAACATATCAAAATAACACAGGGAAGCAACAACGCGAGCTATTGATCTACAACATGATTTGCAAAATACTACCAGGACTAAGTTCATGATAAATTTAAGTTCATTTTAATCATATTACTTAAGAACTCCCACTTAGATAGACATCCCTCTAATCCTCTAAGTGATCACGTGATCCAAATCAACTAAACCATAACCGATCATCACGTGAGATGGAGTAGTTTCAATGGTGAACATCATTATGTTGATCATATCTACTATATGATTCACGCTCGACCTTTCGGTCTCCGTGTTCCGAGGCCATATCTGTATATGCTTGGCTCGTCAAGTATAACCTGAGTATTCTGCGTGTGCAACTGTTTTGCACCCGTTGTATTTGGACGTAGAGCTTATCACACCCGATCATCACGTGGTGTCTGGGCACGACGAACTTTGGCAACGGTGCATACTCAGGGAGAACACTTCTTGATAATTTAGTGAGAGATCATCTTATAATGCTACCGTCAATCAAAGCAAGATAAGATGCATAAAAGGATAAACATCACATGCAATCAATATAAGTGATATGATATGGCCATCATCATCTTGTGCTTGTGATCTCCATCTCCGAAGCACCGTCATGATCACCATCGTCACCGGCGCGACACCTTGATCTCCATCGTAGCATCGTTGTCGTCTCGCCAATCTTATGCTTCCACGACTATCACTACCGTTTAGTAATAAAGTAAAGCATTACATCGCGATTGCATTGCATACAATAAAGCGACAACCATATGGCTCCTGCCAGTTGCCGATAACTCGGTTACAAAACATGATCATCTCATACAATAAAATCAGCATCATGCCTTGACCATATCACATCACAACATACCCTGCAAAAACAAGTTAGACGTCCTCTACTTTGTTGTTGCAAGTTTTACGTGGCTGCTACGGGCTTAAGTAAGAACTCATCTCACCTACGCATCAAAACCACAACGATAGTTCGTCAAATAGACTCCGTTTTAACCTTCTCAAGGACCGGGCGTAGTCACACTTGGTTCAACTAAAGTTGGAGAGACAGTCTTCCGCAAGCCATCTGTGTGCAAAGCACGTCGAGGGAACCGGTCTCGCGTAAGAGTACGCGTAAGGTTGGTCCGGATCGTCTCACCCAACAATACCGCCGAACCAAAGTATGACATGCTGGTAGGCAGTATGACTTGTATCGCCCACAACTCACTTGTGTTCTACTCGTGCATATAACATCAAACCATAAAACCTAGGCTCGGATGCCACTGTTGGGGAACGCAGTAATTTCAAAATTTTCCTACGCACACGCAAGATCATGGTGATGCACAGCAACGAGAGGGGAGAGTGTTGTCTACGTACCAACGCAGACCGACTGCGGAAGCGATCACACAACATAGAGGAAGTAGTCGTACGTCTTCTTCCCGATCCGACCGATCCAAGCACCGTTACTCCGGCACCTCCGAGTTCTTAGCACACGTACAGCTCGATGACGTTCCTCGGGCTCCGATCCAGCAAAGCGTCGAGGAAGAGTTCCGTCAGCACGACGGCGTGATGACGATCTTGATGTACTACCGATGCAGGGCTTCGCCTAAGCACTACAACGGTACGATCGAGGTGGAATTTGGTGGCAGGGGGCACCGCACACGGCTAAGGAACGATCTCAAGGATCAACTTGTGTGTCTTGGGGTGCCCCCTGCCCCCGTATATAAAGGTTGGAGGAGGGGGAGCCGGCCGGCCAGGGAGAGGAGGCGCAGGGGAGTCCTACTCCCACCGGGAGTAGGACTCCTCCCTCCAATCCTAATCCTATTAGGACTCCCGGGGGGAAAAGGAGAGAGAAGGGGGGCCGGCCCCTATCCTAGTCCTACTAGGACTTTGGGGAAGGGGGGGCGCCGGCCAGCTTGGGCTTGTCCCTTTTCTCCTTTTCCACTAAGGCCCAATAGGCCCATTAGTCTCCCGGGGGGTTCCGGTAACCCTCCCGGTATTCCGGTAAAATCCCGATTTCACCTGGAACACTTCCTATGTCCAAACATAGGCTTCCAATATATCAATCTTTACGTCTCGACCATTTCGAGACTCCTCGTCATGTCCGTGATCTCATCCGGGACTCCGAACAACCTTCGGTACATCAAAATGCATAAACTCATAATAACTGTCATCGTAACGTTAAGCGTGCGGACCCTACGGTTCGAGAATAATGTAGACATGACCGAGACACATCTCCGGTCAATAACCAACAGCGGGACCTGGATGCCCATATTGGCTCCTACATATTCTACGAAGATCTTTATCGGTCAGAGCGCATAACAACATACGTTGTTCCCTTTGTCATCGGTATGTTACTTGCCCGAGATTCGATCGTCGGTATCCAATACCTAGTTCAATCTCGTTACCGGCAAGTCTCTTTACTCGTTCCGTAATACATCATCTCACAACTAACATATTAGTTGCAGTGCTTGCAAGGCTTATGTGATGTGCATTACCGAGAGGGCCCAGAGATACCTCTCCGACAATCGGAGTGACAAACCCTAATCTCGAAATACGCCAACCCAACATCTACCATTGGAGACACCTGTAGTACTCCTTTATAATCACCCAGTTACGTTGTGACGTTTGGTAGTACCCAAAGTGTTCCTCCGGTAAACGGGAGTTGCATAATCTCATAGTTATAGGAACATGTATAAGTCATGAAGAAAGCAATAGCAACATACTAAACGATCGGGTGCTAAGCTAATGGGACGGGTCATGTCAATCAGATCATTCAACTAATGATGTGACCTCGTTAATCAAATAACAACTCTTTGTTCATGGTTAGGAAACATAACCATCTTTGATTAACGAGCTAGTCTAGTAGAGGCATACTAGTGACACTCTGTTGGTCTATGTATTCACACATGTATTATGTTTCCGGTTAATACAATTCTAGCATGAATAATAAACATTTATCATGATGTAAGGAAATAAATAATAACTTTATTATTGCCTCTAGGGCATATTTCCTTCAGATACAACATTCTTCAAGTCAGCCTGCGCATTGAACGCAACCCTGTGCATATTAGGGAGATGAAGGGGCAACTGCAAGACAGGCGGGTAACTGGCGCAAAGTGGGAAGCCAAATATCCTCCACATAGCCTCCGGAGGTGTGACCCACCTAGCGTCAACGTACCTCTTGATCTCATCAATGTTACCATCAGCATCGGGCTGATCGATGCTGAAAGAAGCCTTATCATGGCCCTTGTAAATGTACTTGTAAAGATATTTCACAGCCTTAATGCTAGAGCAGACCTCAACGTTGATGTGGCAATTGAACATCCGCAGTAGGTATGGGTTATAAGGCACAACCCATCTGTTGTCCAGCATCTTCCCTCTGACCTTAGCACGTCTTCCATCGTCTCTCCGTCGATACACTGGGTATGAGTCCTTCCCCTGTGCTGTGTTCTCATTGAACGCCCGTGGATATCTGCACTTGCAACCGTTTTCTTGCATGCAAACATTCTTCGGGTTGAGAGCACCACATGGTCCGTGCATCATATGCTTTACCACCATTGCATACAATTCCGGAAACTTATGCTTGTCCGGGAGCTCCGCGGAAATGAGTCGGTCATACTGTTCCGGGACAATAAGCTTATATGTCGAGTCCATGATCAACAAAAAATGTGCGTGGGGGAGGCCCCTTTTTTGGAACTCAACTACGTATACGTAAGCAACTACAACACCCAGGATATGCTTCTTGAACAACATGTACTTCATGTGCTCTAGTTTGCCATAGAACACACGAGCCACAATATCAGGTCGGTCTTGCGCCGTCTGACCAGGCAGCAACTCGTTTGTTATCTCGTCCCATTTAGGATTGCAAGTCATGGTGAGGAAGATGTCTGGCTTCCCGTATGTATGGACAATTGCCATGGCATCCATATGTCTCTTCTTCATGTCGCGGTCGCCACCAGGGTATGTACCAGGGAGCACTATTCTAACCCCAACAGCGCTTGCCCGCGTCTCCCCTGAAGTGATGGCATCAACCACTCCTTTATACAAGTCGGCACGAATCTGCGTCTGGTTCTTCCTGTACCACCTCAACCGACAGCTCTCAATCTTAACGTACATGTCAACAGCCCATTGTTGCAGCAGTCGTGCTCCACAGAGTATGGGATTGAAGATTGCAGGCCGTGTCTGCAGCATATAACAGTAGTAGTCTCTGACGGAGACGCACAACCTTCTATTTCCCTCTGCACACGATAGTATATGATCAAAACAATGCTTACCTTTAGAAATAATTCATTTATTGAAACAAAAAGGTACACGGATGTCATACCTGCATCCTCATCATCATCTTGGACAAGTTGAGGATTTAGTACAGCCTCCCAAGGAACATCACGTTTAGGTAGTTTCGGATGCCAACCTAGTTCGCCCCTTGGATAGAATAGGGGATAAGACAACGGGTCATATGCTCCGGATGACACGCGTATGCTATGCCTTTCGTTGTTGTTACCATAAAGTGTTATCCTACGGTCAAACCTTTTTGCCAGGTCGCTGCCCTCAACCCAAATTGCAGCAACCTCAGATGACAAAGGTCTATTATATTTTCTTTGATCAAGCCTCTTATCGGTGTTTAGGTCTATCCTATAATCATCAAGGTTCCCCTTGTGTGCACCCAAACTCCTAAATTGCTGGGAGTAAGGGTTCTCTTTAAGTATGTCTACTAACTTCTTCACGACCTCTTGATCTAATTGATTTGTGGCAGCCTTACGATGGGTTATGGTTGGGTCGTCATCATAGAAGTACAACTGCAGATGTTCAGGACGCGAGCTAGGCCCGAACGAATGAACATTGTGATAGATGGTTCCGTGTACCCGGAATGTGTATACCCCAGACTTCATGTTCGTGTAGTTCTCATCAAGGCTGACGCCAAGGGTTGTGAAGGCGAAATGGCCATTGAAGAACCGTATGTTCTCACGAAAATGTCTGGAATCTGCATCCATGGTGGACCATAGCCTCATAAGCTCTGGGATTGGTTCCGGTTGTTTTAGCTCGATCTGTCCATTGCGACAACAGAATCCGTCAGTCTCAGAAACAAACTTTCTGGCCTTGCAGTGTTTGCAGTTTGTGTCGAGCTTCAGGATGTGGGTGTGGTCTGGTATGTTTGTGTACACACAGTCTAATGGATCAACCTCGCCAGATATAAAAGACGTCATGCTAGCTTCCTCGTCATCCTCGAATGCATCATTATCGGATCCTATAGGCATTCGTTAAAACATGATCATGAAAATAATATTGACATAGTACTACAACTACAATGAAGATCCTAGCCTTCCTAAAACAGACTTGACCATACCTTGGTCACGATACAAGTAGTACTCCTCATCCATCATTTCGGCTGGTGTCGGCTCATCGCCCATGATGGGCTCTGGGAACACATTGATGTGGTCTGCATTATAGTTGAACAGTCAGGGACAAAGACCTGATCAGGTCAGTATAAGGTTGATGACAAGTTGCATCACAAAAGAAGAAAATCGATTACATACCAGGGGTGCAAACACCGTAATTCGGCATGCCCGGGGGAGGGTCGCCATCCGATGAATCATCGTCGGCAGCCCGAGAGAGGGGGATCGCGAGACTATCAGCTGTTGAGTTAGTAATGTCTGGGCGAGGGAGTGCGAGAGATTCTTTGCACGGGGTATTCTTCCTTTTAGCATAACAGGCCTTCCTTTGAGCACTTGACTGCCCCTTCTCAATATCCGACCTGCTTTTGCGGCGCTGCACGCGCTTCCCTCGTATCTTTTCATTCAAATCATCTCTATCATCAACCGTTAGTTCCTCATTTTTCTTGTGATAACATGCTCGGCTACGAGAGTTTCTCTGTATCCTCTTAGATCCCTCGTTGTCATGGGTAACACCGGAGGCATCTAATGACGGATGGGGTAATGTTGCATCATCGTGGAATGTGTCTATATATTTATGTTATTAAAATAATGTCATTGGAAAATATTGTTTTAGTGAGAAATGAATAACAGAACTTTCTTCTCGGACCCAACAATAATTAATTTGCATTAAGATCAAGCATCAAGTAAATCAAGTGTTCTACGACAATTATTAAATGCCCTGAATTATTAATAACATAAATATTTACCTGAATTAGATAGCATCCGTAGATTTTCACTTGATTCTAACTTATCCTTTCTCCTCCGATAAGCTGCCCTCCTAAGTGCATTTATATGATCTTTCTTGCGATCTTCCTCGGTTACCAGACATGTTTCTTCAAGTATATTGTCGTCAATGTCTGGTGTCATTGAAACCATAGTTTAAATGTAGAAAGTAAAAATTAATATTCCCACATAGATGAATCCATTATTAACAAGTCAATTACCATTTTGATCATTGTCGTTAACCAAACCATATGTCTCTGTCGATGTAGCAGTATATGCTGAATCAGGATGCGATAATAATGTTGTATAGGCAGAGCTAGTTGCGTTGTCTGGTTGAACATGGTTAATAAATGTTACACAAAAATTAATGGCGCGGAGTTTATCTTCTTGGTAATGGTTAGAACACTTGATTCTTACCAGACAAATTAATGGCGCGGAGTTTATCTTCCTCAAGAGCAAGTTCTTTTTTCCTACGATAAGAAGCTCTCCGCAGGGCGTTTCTATGGGCTCTTTTGCGTTCTTCTTCCGTTAGTGCAGCATTATCTTTTGTGACATTGAAGTCATCTGATTCAGAACGATGGGTCAGTATTATATTATGGCATACCAAGGGGAAGCCAAGCATAAAAATAGATAAACAATGACAACCTGATGTACCTGATCTAACAAGCTCAGGTTGACGAACATTCGTGATATCACGTAGGGAACGACGTTGAACGATGTGGCCATCGACTTGTTGTAATTTCAAACCCTGTTTTTTGCTAATGCGATAATTTTCCCGCCTCAAGGCTTTGTTGATATCCTTATGGTCTACAACGCATATTAAACATAAGGTAGTTAGTGAATAAAAACAGCCATTGCATATAGCAAAATACCTGAAAACAGTTCCACAACTTAAATGCCTTAACAATTATTCATCAACCTGTAGTTAAACAAATTACCAGATTTCGACAAGCAACGCTGTTGATCCTCTATTTGTAACACAACATCTTTGATTTTTTTTATAACCTTAGCTGAAAGCATTTGTGTGTTGTCAGGTTCCTTTGATATATGACTTTGATTCCCGCATCTGATTTCGCCTGCAGCATCCGTGGGAGTACCTGATGTTAGACAAGCATCCGTGGGAGTACCTGATAGATTTGTCCCACCGTTGATATAATCGTTTGGAGGTTCACCCTCTGTAGAACACCAATATATCAGCATAGGCACATGTTGTTAATGAAAATGACCAATAGTAGGGTGATAGTGTAGAATTAGATGGTTGGAACCCAACAACGAACCATCATGAAGGTCTTTAATCCATGGTGAACTTGTTCCACCTGTATAGTGATACCCAGTAAATAAAAAAAATCAATGAAATATACACTACAAAAATATGGTTATCACAATCTTGACACTTGTAATGAGGCTGAGAGAGTACCATATTCATCTAAACTAAAATCCAAACCATTGGTATTCGGAGCTATGAATGAATCCTCTTTATGCTCTCCATCTGTAGGATGAGAACCAACATGAATATAAGGACAATGATAAAAACGTCGTATCTACATGGCAACATTCCCAACAATAGTCACACAAGCTCTATACCTGTAACAGTACCTGAATTGTCCACACCACTTTGAGCTATGGGTAAGATGCTTGCATTGTTATCTTCAACTAAAAAGCATTATGCATTAATTATGATAGGTTAAAGCATGCCTGTAGAATTAACTTCAACAGTTATCACGCTATTTAAGCTTGCGAATGTTCGTTAACACATGTCTAGTACTTTCTCATTGAAATGTTGCATACCTGTAGAAACGTCCTCTTCTGGTAGCTGATCAACCGCCCTGCTTCTTGAATTACCCATGTGTACCTATGAAATTAATTGCTATAATTCAGTTAATTGCTGCATCTGCACATACTGGACCAGATATATAAAAAACGGTGGTTTTGCTAGTGAAATTCTGATGTTAGCTATGCAAAAACAATTATGGTCTCCCGTCAATGTAACATGGAGCCATTTGGAACTCGATGCTCACATTGGCATAAGACCCGTGACTTTTTACAGATGGCATAGAAACATAGATTGTTTACTATTGCATGGAACCTATTAGATTATAAAGTGTTATAACTACCTTATGTTTGTGTCACTTTTTGCATGTGATGCTGTTTCGAGGATGGAAAATGGAGATCCTCTGAAGTTGTGAGATGCGAACTCGATGCGATTGCCAGATGCTCCTGCTGATGACACCGTCCCCGATGCCTGTTGCCACTTGATGATTCACCACCTGCAAGCATTTGGGGCTGTCAAATAGTGATAAACAGGTATGACTGACAAACATTTCCCATTCAAAATGGTGGTTCATATGGGAGGATGACATTATTTCCCACTCTGAACGATTTTATTCATCCAGCCTGTAGCTGCACTCAATTACAAAACTTCTCTGTAGCCTCTTAACCACCTTATGTTTCTGTCAACTAACCTCCAGATGTTAGCTATGCAAAAACAATTATGGTCTCCCGTCAATGTAACATGGAGTCATTTGGAACTCGATGCTCACATTGGCATAAGACCCGTGACTTTTTACAGATGGCATAGAAACATAGATTGTTTACTATTGCATGGAACCTATTAGATTATAAAGTGTTATAACTACCTTATGTTTGTGTCACTTTTTGCATGTGATGCTGTTTCGAGGATGGAAAATGGAGATCCTCTGAAGTTGTGAGATGCAAACTCGATGCGATTGCCAGATGCTCCTGCTGATGAAACCGTCCCCGATGCCTGTTGCCACTTGATGATTCACCACCTGCAAGCATTTGGGGCTGTCAAATAGTGATAAACAGGTATGACTGACAAACATTTCCCATTCAAAACGGTGGTTCATATGGGAGGATGACATTATTTCCCACTCTGAACGATTTTATTCATCCAGCCTGTAGCTGCACTCAATTACAAAACTTATCTGTAGCCTCCTAACCACCTTATGTTTCTATCAACTAACCTCCAGATGCTGCTGCTGATGACACCCCACCCTGGGGCCGGCACCAGGCCCAAACTCCTGTCAGTTATGTGCACGAAAACTGAGTTCCTTGCAATGAGATGATTCAAGACGTATGGCACAGTTGAACCGAGATCACAATGCCAGATTTTGGGCAGTACGACCACGGAACCGATTTGTAAGAGTAGTAATTGTAAAGGTAGGAATATGTAAACGCCACACCTGATTATGCAATCGCCACTCCGGCGGCGACTGGATCGCACGCAGGTCCGCTGAAGAGCGACGGATCGGGGACGTGCGCCTGTCTTTGCAGTCGGACGGGGTCGTCGCCGGGATAAGACTGCACGCTGTGAACGAGACCTACGTATGAGCGCTTGTGGCGGCAGACAAGGGTTTCAGGGTTTGTGACGGGGTTTGTGACGGCGGCCAAGGGTTTGAGGGGCGGGGACGAATGACCGCGGCTCGCAATGGGATCGAGGTCAAGACGATCAGATGGATCAGCCCGTCATTTCGTAGGTTAACCGTGATTGATCGTTGTAGGGGTTTTCTCTATCTCTGAACCGGCGCGGTTCAGGATGGCGGAGTTGTATAGTGATGTTTTTTTCCTCGGTTCGGAGGTAAAATGCGGGGGATCGGTGGAAAGCGGGAGGTGGGACGAAGTACCAAAAAAACCAGGGAAGGTGGGACGAAAATTAACCGGAGGAGACTACCAACTGCTCCATTAGGAGTAGAGATGTTTGTGCACCACTTTTGATCATTTCAGGCTGATACCTCAGCGTAAAGGCAATTATAAGAATCCTTGGATACATGATTACATGGGTAGCTGTAAAGCAAACCCGGACACCATGAGCCAGTTCATGTCTTTTTTTCCATCTGAATTTGGCTCATGTATGTTGTGACAAGAAAATCAGTTGCTTCGTACCGCATAAAGAAAAGGAGAATAAATCAGCTGCTTTTTATCATGACTCAGTTTGAAATAGTTAAGTTAAGTAATTGAGAATCCATGTTCAGCCGAAGAAATCTGCTGCGTGTTATCACAAGTCAGAAAGACGCATCAGATGGTCAATATTCCCTATTTTCAAAAGGCTGGAAAAAAAAATCAGCAGCTCGCCATCATCACAATTCAAATGTGCAGGTCAGCAAGTTTTTGGTGTCAAGAGTCCCAATTAGCAGCACATGGTGAGTATTTGATTTGGTTCGAATCCATGGCAGACTGAAGGGGGCACCATTAGATTTGGGGGCAGGGAATTACCGAGCCAAGACAACAATGGGGAATTGTGACTATTGCACATTGACAGAGAAACAGATTGCAGACGAATTCAATCTGCACTCAGCTCATATCTATCTTCAGCAAAAAAAAAAAAAAAACTGGCTGCTTCTTATCATGATTCAGAAAGTCGGGTTAGGTAGTCAAAAATCTATGTTCGGCGAAAGAAATCGGCTGCATCTTATCACAATTATTAAAAGAAGCATCAGATGGTCAACATCTATTTTCGAAAATCAGCTGCATCCCATGATTGTTCAAATGGTCAGATCAGACACTCAGGTCTGAAATCAGCTGCACATCTAAGACACTCAGGTATGAAACTTGCTTCAATTGGCACAACCACAAGTGAAATGTGTTAACAACCATGGATTTGGGTAAAACACAAACTACAAAAATGCAAGGATGGTTGGAATCAACCGTACACTGAAGCCAAACACGACTGATTTAGGGTGGCAGACAATTATAATATCTGACAACGAACACAAATCAACATGAACAGAGTGAGAGATTGCAGAAGAATTCAAGGGTAAACCACTTCAATTTCTATTTCATCCCATCCAAACAACAGCCAAGGCTAAGACATACAGCAGCGAGATGCGGCCATTACACCCAAGCCCA